>NW_022753015.1:70700-83548 GCF_011630105.1 Anneissia japonica
GGGAAAAAATGGCACCTAACTTTTTTGAATTCAGCGCAGTAAAAATGATAAAATTAGTCAATAAAATCTATTTTTGTTCAAAAATCTATCTGGATTACATAGAAAACTAGCTTATATACTCGTTCTTATTTTATGTACATTTTAATTAAATATATTTTTCGATTATTTTTAAACAAATAAACACCTATTTTTTAATTATGTTCCATTCTGGCTTGGAGTGACAGTAGTTTTTATATGTCTAGTTTGTTGCCTGTCTAGAAATTATGAGTTTAGACCTCAAAATCATATCTGTAGCTTATTTAGTTTCAATTTTATGCACATTTTAGACAAATTTGGCGGCCATTTTGAAAAACGGCCGCCATTTGTATACAAGGAGTAAAATCAAGTGTCAACATTGCTTAGGGTGACCAGAAGGAAATAATTAGGATATCTGGCTATGTGGATTGCTTCTAACATTCCACTCCCCCTAACTAATTTTTTTCAGATTTTTTTTCTAGTCTATAAGGAGGAAAGCAATTATTTTGAGCACCATCGGTAGTTGTTCATCTCACTCAGTTTAGATTCTAACAACCCGGTATTAGACTCAATCAACGTTGCTGTTTAATGAAAATACGTTGCATTATGGTTTGTTTATTGTTATAGTTTATTGTTGTAGTCTTTTTACTTATGGTTGCTCTGAAAAGGGCCGTTTGTTTTGGATAGTTTGGGGTTTTTGATGACGTCATCGTCGATACGATGTACGTAGAACCGAGGGTTCGTATAACTGGGGTATGTAAAAACGAGGTTCTACTGTACTGCCATATCGAACACAGCACTTACACCATTTGTTTAGGCCTGTACTAATGATAATAAAGAAGAATTCTTTAAGAATTCCTGTCGTCGATGTTAGAGAATTTTCAGTAATGGTATTGACTATGTTATAACTGGTAATCTGGTAACCTGTTAATGGGTATTTATATTGTGCTTATGAAGCACATGCCAAGTCTCAATTATTTCGAAAAACAGTGGCAGGCATAACATTGGTCATCATTCAGGAACTCCATCACAAAATAATACAGATTACAACAACGAAACACAAAAAGGAAAATGCAGAAGAAAGTAAAATTCAAACAAGTATGTGCGTGTACATATAAATAATATAATAATGGATGTAATACATTGGAATTGCAATTGATAATAAACAAAAAAACAGAAAACAGATAAAAGTTACTGTATGTTCAAACAGCTTCCGTCAGAAATAAAGTTACGACCGACGTAAAATTTTAGGCTTACTTCCAAAAAGTGTCCCTGTGACGCTTACCCATGGCATAATTCCTTTTTACTCCAAAGCTAAATTTCAAAGCTTAGAGGTAACTGCAAATTTTCTGGAAATGATAATCTCAATGGTTTTGCAGACACATTCTTAAAATTGTAAACAATTATGAAAACATGAGTCTACAAAGGTTTACACATCACAGGAAATATTATTTTAGCACTCTTTTGTAGGAAATTATATTTAAAAAAATTGAGGTCAAAATAAAGGTCATATTTTCTTGAAGCAGGTACGTCAAAGAACTTAAATAGCAGAAGAATGAGCTGTTCCGCATATTTGCATTAAAATTAATGGAACATCTGCCCTCCCGCGAGCGGGGTAAAATTTGACCATTTGACTGAGTGGAGAAACTACAGGAAACAAACAAACCAGCATCTTTACTACTGTATTAATGTATAGCGCCGCCACGCAGACGGGGTAAAATTGCTCTCCCAAAATGCATTTCGAACGGATGTTCCACTATATTGGGAAGCTGCTCTATCTTCTGCTATTTATTATCTTTGGGTACGTCTACACAGTGCTCCTCTGAGCGTGTATTCCTAATGTACGTGTAAGTAGCACACTTACACCTGAAACTGCTCAGGAGTAAATCATCTGTAGTAAAGTTGAAGTGACTTAATACAAAGAGCGTCTTCACAGGCGCTACACGCTCACGACAGGTAAACTGCTACTTCAAAGCTTACTTACCCTAACTCGTCTGAACGTGCTTATACTTACGTACACAAAAATCAGACAACGTTTTAATTTAAAGGTGGTTAACTAAATTTGAAACACTGTGTTTATTTCATCAGAGTTAATCCAATCCATTACTTTGTACACCATTTTTTAAAACTATTGGTAGAAATAGTAAATATCAAAACAAGGAAACAGTTGAAATTTCTAAAAGAACTAACAACTGGAAATAATGAGCGAAGACACTCTTTCATTCTGTATTTAAAGAAATAAAAGAGAAATAGATAGATTGAGATTTCAAGTTGAAACAACTCAAAGAAATTCAGAAAAAAAACAGGAAATACTGTGAACCTAAAATATCAGGTAAGTTTAAAAAATGTATACAGGCCAATATCAGTATTCCCTTACACTGCTTGAATAGGGTACAGTATTTGGGTCAAGCCATATTTTTTGTATGAACTTGGGTTCTATTGGTTCTTAGAAATGATTTTTTTTTTGCTATTAAGTTATGGATTTTTTGTGTTTGAACAACACTTTCTTCATACACACAAAACAACATACTGTACAATAAATGTACAGAAACCAAATTCAACAATTTAGTTGCACTGTATCGTGTGTGAAACTTTATTGTGTCTTGATCAACCACCTACTCAGTGCATTTGTTCTCTGTGAATATTCAGATGATTTTTCGGACTACGCTCCCTGCTTGCCGTGAGCTTGACATAGACCTGATATTTGTTTTTGTACAACAAAACAATTTAAGAAGTCATCTATACGGGTACTTATAAGAGTGTTAAATAATATGTGGGCATTTTGACTTGTTATTTTAAACTTTTACACTTCTTGGATTTTAGATTAAAAAAAATATTTATATCTATTTTTTCTATTGTTTTATGACTTTCATCCCATTGGAAAACTACGGTTTCAGCCTCTGGCTGTTTGTATATGCCATTTTGTGGATGAAATAAAATATACTTGAAATTATCATCACGACTTATTATTTACTATTCAGACCATGATTACTAGTTGATAAATTGATTGAATTTATTAGATTTCTCTCTATATAAAATACATAAAATACATAGTAAAAAACAAGTCATTTAAAACTACTGTATAAACATTTTCATAATAGCATTTCATATAAGGACAATCAATAAAATTTAAAAAAAATACTTTTTAAAAGGCAAGTGCGAAAAAATGAAAAACAGCAATCAACGGCAAGATTAACAAAATGCAACAATTTATGTATAAAAATGCTAAAGATAAAAAATTTGGTAATAAAAGCAGTGGTGATGATACTGATAAAGCCAAGCATTAAATGATTAGAAATGTTCATAACTATGTTTATTTTTATTTTTCTATATTATAGACAATGTTGCTATATGACAGCAGTAACGTTTCAACTGTGAGGACTACCAATGTTGTTGGTTACACTGTTTCAAATTACCTTCTGACGATTACTGGATTTTTTGCAAATTTAATGGTGATTATTGTGTTTATCAACTGCAAGATTCATCGTACATCATTCACGTATCTCCTGGTGCTTCAACAATCCTTTCTCGACATGATAGCATGTTGCCTCTATCTATATTTTTACAATTATCCTGTCCCTAACGGAAATGTTGCCATCTTCTGTAAGTTTGGTACACTTTTCTTCTACTCTTTATCTGCCTCAACGCTAAACCTAGCCTTCATTTCTATTGAGAGGTACATCGCAGTGGTGCATCCGTTAAAGTACTGGATAAGAGGTTACCAGATGCGAAGCAATTTACCACAATTATGTATTCCACTCGTAGCTGCATTTCTAAAAACATTTCTGTATGCGTTCATACTTGAAGAAGATCCTGCAGTTCCTGGAACATGTACCTTTTATTATATCAACGAAGGCTTTCAGATACTGTCAGGTATAATTCTATTGCTGGCAAATGCGATAATTCAAATTTGCACTATGACATTCTGCTACTATCATGTATATATCACACTCAAGAAGCAAACTAAATTTCGAGCTGGATCAACTATTCCACAACAAATAAATGGTGAGCCTAGTACTGTAAGTATTAATGACAGCAGTGTAGCAGATGTTGAGAAAAACATTTCGCCATCACAAACCCATCAGAAAGACAAGGCACACGATGCTCAACGAAATTTCATCATTACTATGTCCATTAACACACTGGTCTATACCATCTGTATTACTTCACTGATTTTGTTGTTTGTTGTACAGTATGTGAATGTTTCGACGTTATCAATCATGTTTCTAAAAAATTGCTATATTGATTGCTGTATCCAACATGGCAATTAATCCATTTGTTTATGCCTACAAACTCAAAGACTTTAAAGAAGGATTCTCTAAGACTTTCTGTCGTCAATGAGACTGTATTTCTATCAGTACCATCATGGAATGAGGTCCAAAGTTTACAGGTTTTTCACATTTTTTAGGTTTCCACTCGTGCGCAACTTTAAGAAACTATTGATTTCAGCCTGGCATTGGTTACCATTTTACAAGGGAAATTGCATTGGGAAACCAAGCATGGCATTGGTTACCGTTTTACAAGTGAAAATGCATTGGGAAACCCTAGAATTAGCTAGGGTTTGAGTAATAAAAGGGAAAGGCGTATAGGGAAGGGAAGTGGAAGGGGAGGGTGGAATGGGAGGGGAAGAAGGGAAGGAGAGAGGGAATGGGAGAGAGGGAATGGGAGTGGTGAAGAGTGGGGTGGGGCTGAGGGCCGAATTTGAAGTTGGGGCTCGATGATTTAAGTGAGGGGCACTAGCTCGCAAAATATAGTGATCTAATATCTCTTTATTTTTCACTCTGTAGGTTATAAATTTTTACATGGAGGAAATAAATATTTATTTCCTTATGGCTCTTATAAGCAGATGTTTCTTGCAACAGAGGATATGTTTTAAGCCCTACAGTATATGATTATGTAAATGCTAGAACCAATTGCCTCCACTATTCTGTTATTCATCAGTTTCTGATACTTTAGAAAAAATTACCACAATTTAGAAAACTCACATATTTTATACTCCCTGCCTTCATTTCTGTGTTAAACATCACATTAATAATTATCTGTAATAACACTTGGATTGTAGGGTTTCTACCAATAAGATTGCCTTAATAATAATGACACCACCAAAAAAAAAAAAAAAAAAAAAAAAAAAAAAGAATGAAGACTAAAATTAAGAATGAGAGGATGAAGCTAAGTATTCAGAAATTGAAAAAAAACTACTCAAAAATTAAAGAAATAGCTAAGTATTCAAAAATTAAAGGTGGAGTTAAGTATTTCGAAATTAAAGAAAATATTCTGAATTAAAGTTGTACAGTACTTGTATTCAGAAACTGAAAATGTAGCTGTATTCAAAAATTACAAATGTAGCTAGGTAATCAGAAACTAAAGTTGTAGCCAACTATTCAGAAATTAAAAAAAATATTCAGATATTAAAGTTGTAGCTATTATTTAGAAACTAAAAATGTAGCTAAGTATTCCAATATTACAAATGTAGCTAAGTATTTAGAAACTAAAGATGTAGCCAAGTATTCAGAAATTAAAAAAAAATATTCAGAAATTAAAGTTGTAGCTATTATTTAGAAATTACAGATGTAGCTAAGTATTCCAAAATTAAAGATGTAGCTAAGTATTCAGAAATTAAAGATTTAGTTAAGTATTCAGAAATTACAGATGTGGCTATGTATTCAGAAATTAAACAAAATATTCAGAAATTAAAGTTGTAAATGTAGAATTTAAACATGTAGAAGTATTCAAAAACTAAAGATGTAGCTAAAGTATTCCAAAATAAAAGATATAGCTAAGTATTCGCAAATTGAATATATATTACTGTGTTGAGCTAAAGAAATTTCAATATTTACATTTCTTAATTCATGTACAGTACTCAATCTGTCAGAAAATATAGTACCAGGTATTGAGGAAAAAACAAAACATTCAAAAATTATTGGGAATCATAAGGAAATCTTAACCCGGTGCTTTTAACAGTAATATGCAACGAACTGCAAAAATTATTACCGGTAATAATATTAGAAATACTAATTGGGATGGTGATGATGATCTGGATTTTAAATACGATATAAATATTGACAATCTTAAATATGCACTAAGGCTGGCAATTAATGGAAATCACCAGGTGAAGATACTGTAGTACTACCAATGAACTGTTAACAAATGGCGGTTCTACTATGCTACGTTCTATTTTGAATTTGTTTAAAAGAATGATTACCTATGAAAAACCACCAAAGGGTTGGAACCTAAGTATTATCCCTATCTTTCAGACAAGTGATAATTTCCTTTCTGTTATTTCACTCTGTAATTTTAAATGACATAACACTGATGGAAAGTTAAGTGCCACCGATGTAAATGGAGAATGTTAATAAAGTAAAGTATTTTAGTGTTATTACCTAATATATTGCTTTTGTTTCACCTAAATTCATAAACAGTGCATCTACTGTACTACTATCTCGAAAAGAAATCCATACTATCTTACAAAGAAACCCCATGGGCTTCCTTTCAAGATGGGCTTCTTTTTGAGAATACTTTTTTTACTAAAGAGGGGGGGGGGGTTTCATTTCAAAATGCCCACAGGACTTCTATTTGAGATGATCTGCGTTTGTTTTAGACCAAACAGCACTGTAACTGGAATATTGTGGTAAGGTCTGAGAAATAATACAAATTACCAAATACTGCAGTTACAAAAATTACTTCTTGGTGCTTTAATGTGCACAAAAGCCAGAGAGTAAACTGCACCTCTGTTTTTAAGCCTTTGTCTGGGAAGAAGTTTTTCATACCAAACAAAACTTGAGTAAGGATTCAAAACCAGTGGTTATTGCACCAGCTGTTGTAATGAAAAATTCTACCAACAGAAACAACCCTCGGAGAAGCTTCATATTACTACATTATACTACTATTATATTTTCCATACTGTCATCATTTTATATATATTATATTATATATATATAATTATATATATATATATATATATATATAATTATACATATATATTAACAATCTGTTTTTACAGATGAAAGATTCGTTATTGTCTTGTTCTTTCTCAGACCTTACTGCAGACTTAAAATAAATTTTAAATGGCTGAAATAAAGATAAACACATTTTTGGATGATATTGAAGAGAAAGTATTGGAATGCTCCATTTGCTTTATGAGGCTTAAACAGCCTAAGTCTTTAAACTGTCTTCATAGCTTTTGTATGGAATGCTTAGAAGAATGGGCAAATGCGAAAGCTGAGTTAATTTGCCCAACCTGCTCAAAATCATATCCTATTCCAGAAGGCGGGATTCAAAAGCTACAACCAAACACTTTTATCAACAACTTATTAGAAAGTATTGAAAAGATGGAGAAAAGAGAATCATTTGAGTGTAACTGTGAAAAGGGCATAACGGCAACATATTATTGCCAGGAATGCAGACTGTACATCTGCTCCACTTGCTGTGACCATCACAAGATATTTCCCGCATTAAAAAGTCACATACTACACTCAGTAGAAGATGTGCGATCTATGACGCCATTAGAGTTTTCTTCTTTACACCGCCAACAGTGTGCCTTTCACAATGAACCCTTGAAGTTTTACTGCAGAAATTGTAAAACTGTGATATGTATGCACTGTGCTATTACTGACCACATATATAGTGCTTAATGCCAACAAGGCCTCTAGGCTTCACATTACTACCCCCGGTCATTGAATTGTTGAACCGCCCCCATTATCTCAGTTGTATATTATACAGTAGTTGTTGCTTATCATATTTGTAGAGTCTCCTGATGAAGTCCACTGTTTGGACAAAAGCTAGAGAATAAATTCTATATTGTTAGTCTCAAAAGTGCTTCTGTTATTTACTTTATTTTTATTTTTTTATTTATTCGGGTATAAACATGTAAAAAACAATTACAAAATGACAGCCGGAGCTGAAATTGTTTGCATCACAAAACCTATTCACAAAAAATTATCATCGATTAAAAAAAATACAAAAGAAGGTCACTTTATTATCACTATCATTAAATTTTAGTTGCTAAAGTTTAAATTATATTTTGGTACAGTAAAATATTGCACATTTCCTGTTATCGGTATTCTTATACATTATCAATTATATTGTTCATTATTACTACAGTATGTCATTAATACACTGAACTATATTTCTTAAATTATTATGTTGTTGTTTACAAAATATGTGCATGTTTTGATGTTAAGATCCTACACATCCATTTTATAGCTCCTTTTCCTTTAACAGGTCTGGGATCCAATTAAATGTTATAAGTACGAAAAGAAATCACCATAAGAACTCTTTCCTGTCTGATGCCATTCAGACATTAACACCAAGGTGGTAAGGTGATAGGGATGGCAAATATACCATACATGTTATGACTAAAATTATTAATAAGCAGATTCACAATAACTTATAAGTACGTAAGTTTTTGTGGTTTTTTTTATTATATTTATTTTGCTGGCGGACAGCAAATTTCTGTATGTATTGTATACGGACAAATAATATATCTGATATCTGTATCATGTTTCATGTGATATTGATTGTATATACCACAATATTAATTAACCAGTGTGTTTATACCTGTAAGCTCAATGATAGTAAAGCATTCTTTAATAAATTCTTTCAGTAATGGCTTTGATTATATGTTATAAGTAATACAATAATGGATACAATACATTTGAATTGCAACTGATAATAAACTGAAGTGGGAAAAAAATTGGGGGCGGATGCAGGATTTGGTGGTAGGAGATTAGCCCCAAACTATGGTGAAAATATGGACCTCTAGATGCAAGGAAATTTTCACACATACCTTTAAAATCTTACAGGTAATTCATCAACATTACAATACAATATTAAAAACAATTATTCTTTTTTAACAATTTAGGGGATGTGATCGCACTGTCTGTAACCCCTTTTAAATGAAGAAATTACCTAAAATAACAAAGTCTGCTAGTACAGTAAGCTTTGGTAGGAATGCAAATTCTATAAAGAAAATTATCAAATTTCTAAAAACTAACAGGAAATAATTAGATGACGTTCATCCTATTTTTAAAGAGATCTAAAAATGAGGAAGACTTCTCAATTCACACAACTAAACATAAAACCCTTTACCTCCAAGTGGTATCAGTCTTCAAAATTCTGATCATAATAAAAATTCAAAGTTTATACCGCATCAGGTTGAAAATCAAAGCACTTAATAAAAAGTGTCGGAGAAAAATTACAGAATACTTTGAACCTAAAATATAAGGTAAGTTTAAAAAATATTTATTGTTAGTTTCATATTCAGAATTTGGAATGGTTTTTCCGGTGAGTGGGGGGGGGGGTTATAATTTATATTTTGTCGACAAGAAAAAGCAGCACAAAAATATAAAATAACCATTGTATGCTCAGTAGTGATTGTACAATTAGCAGCCAAGTACATCGAAACAACAAAATTGTATTCTTCATTAATATCCATAATTTTTTTTCAGTTTTGAAAAAGAATAGCAAATAGTAAAAATATCCATGAAGCCCCAAAACTCAATGAGGGTGGGAACTTGAAACTAGAGATTAATTTCATTTGGCCTAAACCTTTTTTATAGAATGTTTTCATGAACTTTTTTCTGCACTTTTTAAAACAACACAAGTTTTTAAAAAGTATAATAAAAATTATAATAGTATAATAACATTATTAATGAAAGTTACCAATACTTTTGTGCTTCAGACCATTTTATCTAGTTTATTTTAAAACAGCGCCGCTAACGTCTCGTAACTTACTGGGGGACTTAGCTTTTTAAGACTTCGATTTGTTTTTTAATATAAACATTTCATGTTTTGTCCATTATAAAGTATTTGTGCTCGTTAGTTTAGTTTTATCATTAATTACCATGATGGGAAAGTACGTAGAGCGAAAAGCTAGGCCTCTGAAAGTCCCCCAGTAGTAGTTGCCAGGTTATCGGATATTTTTAATTATAATTTTGCGAAAATGGACTATATGAAAATAATGCTCATTATGAGACTTAGTCCTATTGTTTCGTTTGCTAAAGTGTCAACCTAATCAAGTTATGTCAATGACTATCAAATGTTCTGTTAGCAGAATGGTTAAAATTGATAACTATTCTGACCAAGAATATTGGTTTAAAACCAATATGAAATATCATATAAAATAATAGAAACGTTTATAAAACTAATAATTGATATTATTTTTCAATACTATAGACAATGTTTTCATGCGAGGACAGAAATGTTTCAACCATGAAACCAGCCAGTGTTGGTTACAATGCTTCAACTTACCTTCTGACGGTTATTGGAATTTTTGCAAATTTGACGGTGGTCATTGTGTTTATCAACTGCAAGATTTATCGCAGGTCATTTACGTATCTCCTAGTGTTTCAACAATCTATTTTCGACATGATAGCATGTTTCCTCTATCCATGTTTTCACATTCTTTTTTCCTCTAATGGGAATTTTGCCAACTACTGCAAGTTTGGAACACTTTTCTTCTTTTGTTTATCTGCCTCAACGCTAAACCTAGTCTTCATTTCTGTTGAGAGGTACATCGCAGTGGTGCATCCGTTGAAGTACTGGATAAGAGGTAACCAGATGCGAAGCAATTTACCACAGTTATGTATTCCACTTGTAGCTGCATTTCTAATAACATTTCAGTATGCGTTCATACTTGAAGAAGATCAGGAAGAACCCGGAAAATGTACCTTTTGTTACAAAAACAAAGGCTTTGAGATATTGTCAGGTACAATTTTATTGCTGGCAAATGGGATAATTCCAATTTCCACTATGACATTTTGCTACTATCGTGTATATATCACACTCAAGAAACAAAACAAAATTCAAGCAGAATTAACAAATCAAGGGCATATAAATAATGCTAGCAGGGCAATAAATTATCACAATAATGATGAATTAGCTGTTGAGATAAATATTTCGCCATCGCAAACAAATCAGAAAGAAAAAGCAAAGAATCAACGAAATTTCATCATCACTATGTCTATTAACACACTGGTCTTTACAATCTGTCTTACTCCAGTGATTGGGGTATATCTTGTTTACACAATATGCAAATGTTTTGATATTAATTATCATATTTCGAGTGATATTGCTACATTCTTTGTTGTTTTCAGCATGGTAGCGAACCCGTTTATTTATGCCTACAAACTCTTTGATTTTAAAGAGGGCTTCTCAAAAACATTCTGTCGTCAATGTTAGAGACCATAATATTATCATATTAATGTTGTAGGGGTTTAATCATGACAGAGGTTGAAATATCAATTTAACTTTTCAGAAAATTACAGAATTAAAGATTTTTTATGAGTATTTAATCAATTATGGTTTTAGTATACCAAATAAAAAATGTGAAACAAACACAAAGTATTCCAATATTACAAATGTAGCTAAGTATTTAGAAACTAAGGATGTAGCCAAGTATTCAGAAATTTAAAAAAAATATTCAGAAATTAAAGTTGTAGCTATTATTTAGAAATTACAGATGTAGCTAAGTATTCCAAAATTAAAGATGTAGCTAAGTATTCAGAAATTAAAGATTTCGTTAAGTATTCCAAAATTACTGATGTAGCTAAGTATTCCAAAATTACTGATGTAGCTAAGTATTCAGAAACTAAATATGTAGCCAAGTATTCAGAAATTACAGATGTGCCTATGTTTTCAGAAATTAAACAAAATATTCAGAAATTAAAGTTGTAAATGTAGAATTTAAACATGTAGAAGTATTCAAAAATTAAAGATGTAGTTAAAGTATTCCAAAATTAAGGATATAGCTAAGTATTCGCAAACTGAATATATATTACTGTGTTGAGCTAAAGAAATTTCAATATTTACATTTCTTAATTCATGTACAGTACTCAATCTGTAAGAAAATATAGTACCAGGTATTGAGGAAAAAACAAAACATTCAAAAATTATTGGGAATCATAAGGAAATCCGGTGCTTTTAACAGTAATATGCAACGAACTCCAAAAATTATTACCGGTAATAATATTAGAAATGCTAATTGGGATGGTGATGATGATCTGAATTTTAAATACGATATAGATATTGACAATCTTAAATATGCACTAAGGCTGGCAATTAATGGAAATCACCAGGTGAAGATACTGTAGTACTACCAATGAACTGTTAACAAATGGCGTTTCTACTATCCTACGTTCTATTTTGAATTTGTTTAAAAGAATGATTACCTATGAAAAACCACCAAAGGGTTGGAACCTAAGTATCATTCCTATCTTTCAGACAAGTGATAATTTCCTTTCTGTTATATCACTCTGTATTTTTAAATGACATAACACTGATGGAAAGTTAAGTGCCACCGATGTAAATGGAGAATGTAATAAAGTAAAGTATTTTAGTGTTATTACCTAATATATTGCTTTTGTTTCACCTAAATTCATAAACAGTGCATCTACTATACTAAAGAAGTGAATACCATCTTAAAAAGAAACTCATGGGCTTCCTTTCAAGATGGGCTTCTTTTTGAGAATACTTTTTTTACTAAAGAGGGGGGGGGGGTTTCATTTCAAAATGCCCACAGGACTTCTATTCGAGATGATCTGCTTTTGTTTTAGACCTATGCCAAACAGCACTGTAACTGGAATATTGTGGTAAGGTCTGAGAAATAATACAAATTACCAAATACTGCAGTTACAAAAATTACTTCTTGGTGCTTTAATGTGCACAAAAGCCAGAGAGTAAACTGCACCTCTGTTTTTAAGCCTTTGTCTGGGAAGAAGTGGTTCATGTTCATACCAAACAAAACTTGAGTAAGGATTCAAAACCAGTGGTTATTGCACCAGCTGTTGTAATAAAAAATTCTACCAACAGAAACAACCCTCGGAGAAGCTTTATTA
>NW_022753015.1:83802-113099 GCF_011630105.1 Anneissia japonica
TATATATAGTGCTTAATGCCAACAAGGCCTCTAAGCGCTTCACATTACTACCCCCGGTCATTGGATTGTTGAACCACCCCCATTATCTCAGTTGTATATTATAGTTGTTTCTTATCATATTTGTAGAGTCTCCTGATGAAGTCCACTGTGTGGACAAAAGATAGAAAATAAATTCTCAAAAGTGCTGCTGTTATTTACTTTATTTTTTATTTATTTATTTATTTAGGTATAAACATGTAAAAAACAATTACAAAATGGCAGCCGAAGCTGAAATGGTTTGCATCACAAAACATATTCACAAAAAATTATTTACAAATGCAAAACAGCAAAATACAAAAGCTAAGAAACATTATAAATAAAAATTCATTACAAAAAACAAAAAAGTTCAAATTATCATCAATTATAAAAAATACAAAAGGTCACTTTATTATCATTATCATTAAATTTTAGTTGCCAAAGTTTAAATTATATTTGTACAGTAAAATATTGCACATTTCCTGTTATCGGTATTCTTTTTTACATTGTTCATTATTACTACAGTATGTCATTAATACACAACTATATTTCTTAAATGGTTATGTTGTTTACATAATATGTACATGTTTTGATGTTAAGATTCTACACATCCATTTTATAGCTCCTTTTCCTTTAACAGGTCTGGGATCCAATTAAATGTTATAAGTACGAAAAGAAATCACCATAAGAACTCTTTCCTGTCTGATGCCATTCAGACATTAACACCAAGGTGGTAAGGTGATAGGGATGGCAAATATACCATACATGTTATGACTAAAATTATTAATAAGCAGATTAACAATAACTTATAAGTACGTAAGTTTTTGTGGTTTTTTTTATTATATTTATTTTGCTGGGGGACAGCAAATTTCTGCATGTATTGTATATGGACAAATAATATATCTGATATCTGTATCATGTTTCATGTGATATTGATTGTATATACCACAATATTAATTAACCAGTGTGTTTATACCTGTAAGCTCAATGATAGTAAAGCATTCTTTAATAAATTCTTTCAGTAATGGCTTTGATTATATGTTATAAGTAATACAATAATGGATACAATACATTTGGTGGTAGGAGCTTAGCCCCAAACTATGGTGAAAATATGGACATCTAGATGCAAGGAAATTGTACACACATACCTTTAAAATCTTACAGGTAATTCATCAACATTACAATACAATAAAACAATTATTCTTTTTTAACAATTTAGGGGATGTGATCGCACTGTCTGTAACCCCTTTTAAATGAAGATATTACCTAAAATAACAAAGTCTGCAAGTACAGTAAGCCCATTGGTAGGAATGCAAATTCTATGAAGAAAATTATCAAATTTCTAAGAACTAACAGGAAATAATTAGATGACGTTCATCCTTTTTTCAAAGAGATCTAAAAATGAGGAAGACTTCTCAATTCACACAACTAAACATAAAACCCTTTACCTCCAAGTGGTATCAGTCTCCAAAATACTGATCATAATAAAAATTCAAGGTTTATACCGGATCAGGTTAAAACTCAAAGCACTTAATAAAAAGTGTCGGAGAAAAATTACAGAATACTTTGAACCTAAAATATAAGGTAAGTTTAAAAAATATTTATTGTTAGTTTCATATTCAGAATTTGGAATGGTTTTTCCGGTGAAACTCAATGAGAGTGGGAACTTGAAACTAAAGATTAATTTCATTTGGCCTAAACCTTTTTTATAGAATGTTTTCATGAACTTTTTTCTGCACTTTTTAAAACAACACAAGTTTATAAAAAGTATAATAAAAATTATAATAGTATAATAACATTATTAATGAATAAGTTACCAATACTTTTGTGCTTCAGACCATCTAGTTTATTTTGAAACAGCGCCGCTAACGTCTCGTAACTTACTGGGGGACTTTAAGACTTCTATTTGTTTTTTAATATAAACATTTCATGTTTTGTCCATTTTAAAGTATTTGTGCTTGTTAGTTTAGTTTTATCATTAATTTAATCCATGATGGTAAGTACGTAGAGTGAAAAGCTAGGCCTCTGAAAGTCCCCCAGTAGTAGTTGCCAGGTTATCGGAAATTTTCAATTATAATTTTGCGAAAATGGTCTATATAAAAATAATGCTCATTATGAGACTTAGTCCTATTGTTTCGTTTGCTAAAGTGTCAACGTAATCAAGTTATGTCAATGACTATCAAATATTCTGTTAGCAGAATGGTTAAAATTGATAATAACTATTCTGACCAAGAATATTGGTTTAAAACCAATATGAAATATCATATAAAATAATAGAAACATTTATAAAACTAATAATTGATATTATTTTTCAATACTATAGACAATGTTTTCATGCGAGGACAGAAATGTTTCAACCATGAAACCAGCCAGTGTTGGTTACAATGCTTCAACTTACCTTCTGACGGTTATTGGAATTTTTGCAAATTTGACGGTGGTCATTGTGTTTATCAACTGCAAGATTTATCGCAGGTCATTTACGTATCTCCTAGTGTTTCAACAATCTATTTTCGACATGATATCATGTTTCCTCTATCCATGTTTTTACTATATTTTTTCCCCTAATGGGAATTTTGCCAACTACTGCAAGTTTGAAACACTTTTTTTCTTCTTTTTATCTGCCTCAACGCTAAACCTAGTCTTCATTTCTGTTGAGAGGTACATTGCAGTGGTGCATCCGTTGAAGTACTGGATAAGAGGTAACCAGAAGAAAAGTGTTTTACCACAGTTATGTATTCCACTTGTAGCGGCATTTCTAATAACATTTCAATATGTGTTCATAATTGAAGAAGATCCGGAAGAACCCGGAAAATGTACCTTTTGTTACAAAAACAAAGGCTTTGAGATATTGTCAGGTACAATTTTATTGCTGGCAAATTGGATAATTCCAATTTCCACTATGACATTTTGCTACTATCGTGTATATATCACACTCAAGAAACAAAAAAAAATTCAAGCAGAATTAACAAATCGAGGGCATATAAATAATGCTAGCAGGGCAATAAATTATCACAATAATGATGAATTAGCTGTTGAGATAAATATTTCGCCATCGCAAACAAATCAGAAAGAAAAGGCAAAGAATCAACGAAATTTCATCATCACTATGTCTATTAACACACTGGTCTTTACAATCTGTGTTACTCCAGTGATTGGGGTATATCTTGTTTACACAATATGCAAATGTTTTGATATTAATTATCATATTTCGAGTGATATTGCTACATTGCTTGTTGTTTTCAACATGGTAGCGAACCCGTTTATTTATGCCTACAAACTCTTTGATTTTAAGGAGGGCTTCTCAAAAACATTCTGTCGTCAATGTTAGAGACCATAATATTATCATATTAATGTTGTAGGGGTTTAATCATGACAGAGGTTGAAATATCAATTTAACTTTTCAGAAAATTACAGAATTAAAGATTTTTTATGAGTATTTAATCAATTATGGTTTTAGTATACCAAATAAAAATGTGAAATAAACATAAAATTTACAATAAATTTATCATTTGATGACTCACTACAATATAACGTACTCGCACGAATAAGTCCCCGTTTGAATAAGTACTCCTCACGAATAACCGCCCCTCATAACATGAAAATTTCCGTAAGCGCCCCATTTGAATAAGTGCTCCTTCTAATTTAAATAAGTGCCTCCTCATAAGATTTTTTTTTTGGCAAGTCAATAATCCAATCAATCCTGGGACTGTGGTTGTTGGCATGATTTGAGCTGTAGAGTGGAAACACATTCTTCTTCAGTCAATATCAAAATAAGGATATTTCTCTTGGATAGATGACAGCTCCGATCCCTGGACAGACAGTATATTTCCAACTTTACCCTTTTCACACTATTTGTCTATGCCTAGTCCTATAACTCCTCTTCTTCTTTTTCCGACCTTTAGCACATTCTCATCTGAGTTTTCAAGAAAAAAATACAACGATCCTGCCATCCTGCTAATCTCTATCGGCCGATGGCCAACAAGCTACCGCTACCTACCACCACTAATTGCATCTGCTATTTTGCATTTATGTAAATTCACGCATTTTTGTCATGTGCAATGTTCTCTGGACAATTATCTTTTCTAATCACCATTCGTAATGTCCTTACATAATCTTTTTTCATTCAAAAGGTGCCTCTTGAATTTAATAATTTCCCATAAGAACCCCTCGATTTTCTTCTTATTTCCATAAGCGCCCCCTCAATTTTCACTTTATTTTCATAAGCGCCTTGTTTTAATAAGCGCAAAAAATATTTTAAGCGCTTATTCAAGCGAGTACGGTATAAGTATATGTTAATAAATTAGTTTATTTAGAAATTAAAGATGTAGTTAAGCATGCATAAATTAAAGATGTAGCTAAGTATTCAGAAACTAAAGATATATTGCTGTTTTGAGCAAAAGAATTGTCCTTCCTGTTGTTTATTATACTATGCTTGTGCAGATAATTATATTTGTAGTATTTGTTTATATATTAGGTAAGGAAAGAGGCATTAGTCTTACTTTTATAGTTTAAGGAAATAGATTCATTCTGAATTAATAATTATTTATTTCCTATTAGTTTTACTGTGGTTAAAATTGATGAATTTTAATTAATTATATGTATAGTATTTTATATATTAGGTTAAGATTTACATTTTTAGTTCAAGGAAATAGATTCATACTGGATTAATAATAATTTATTTCCTGTAAGTTTTATTGTTGTTAAAATTAATAGAATTTATTATATTCAAGAAGAATTTCAATTCATTACAAATACTGTTTGATACTAAAATGAAGTAATTATATATATAGACCACATTACTTTAGTCCCACATTGACAAATTTCTTTTATCTTTATTATTCTAATTAAAGATCAAAGCTGCTAAAGCAAAAAAAGGCCCGTAGGGAATTAAAAGCACTAACAAAACAAAAATACAACTTATATTTAGTAAAAATTTCACAAGAATTAAAAACTAATTCTAAACGTTTTTGGTCATGGATGCGCAGTAAGCGAAAGTCTGCAAGCATGCCACCGTGTGTTAAATTGAACAACACGAGCGCGTTTATGGCCCAGGCTAAATCTAATCTTTTTAATGAACACTTTTCTTCTTTTTTTAGTGACGCTGAATGTCCGCCGGACAGCTTTCAGGATCTTCCTGAGGTGCCTGTGGGTATCATCGATACTGTACCCATCAATTTCTCTGATATCAGTACTCAACTCGGCTCTGTGAAGCAGCATAAGGCCTCAGGATGGGACCCTATTAGTAACATCGTCCTTAGGTCTTGTTCTGAATCATTATCTATTCCACTTTGTAATATATTCACCAAATCCCTTGAGTCTGGCATTTTCCCTACATACTGGAAACGTTCTAACATTGTACCAATACATAAGAAAGGGCCTAAGGACGATGTTAACAATTATCGACCTGTCTCACTGCTGCCTACCATCTCTAAAATAATGGAGCGCATCGTTTTTAATTCTATTTATCCTCGCATTGCTCCTTACATTGTGGATCAGTTTTGCCGTGTTAATGTATGTAAAAATGGATTTATTTCGCGTCTGTCTAGCTTATATAATGATTTTGTTGCCAAATGTCCTGATGTTGATATATTTTCTAATTCTTTATATGTATTTAAATGTCATTTAAATAATTATCTTACGTAATTTTTATGTGTTTAATCGATGTAATATTTAACTCTACAATGTTTTAATAATTTGATGAATTTTAAATATTTTATATTTTTATATTGTACATAGAAATATTTTACTACAATCTTCGCCTGTAAGTGGGACCTTCTTGGTCCTGTTGGACGATTGAATAAATAAAAAAAATAAAAAAATAAAGACCACTCAAATCCCAGTCCCAATGTGGTCTTTAAACGTCTGTAGGGCAATAAGCTGGCTAAGTTTGCTGAGATTTCTCGAGCTGTAAAAATGTATTACAAGTCCATATTGCTTTAGATTTTATGTGAATTTTGTGTACTGTAATCAAAATAATGTTAATCATTGAGACTCAAAACTTTGGTTTAGACCTCAAATTACCTGGGGCTACAAATACTAACATCTAACTTCCTCATTACTTTAATGTAGGTCTGTTATTATGCTTCAATTAAAGACATCTTGGTGATGAATTGTTAAATATAATACTTCTTATCACAAAATCAATACCAAATATGCATTGTAAAAGTCACCAAAAATAATCATGTTTCATGTGATGTTAAATTTATACCAAAAGTTACACTGACTGCTCAAATGAAATAAAACAAAAGTGACTCCAAATAGATGGACTCACATTCTCTATTTGGGGTCACTTTGGTTTCATTTTAAATTATATATAGCCATATCAAAACATAGCACTTAACTTGTGTGTTTATGCCTGTAAGCTCAATGAATAAGGATTCTATTAATTTCTGTCTTTGATGTTAGAGACTATCATTTTAGGTAATGGTATTGATTATGTTATAAATAATAAGAAATAGGTAGAGCTCCGCATTGTACACTATAGGAAAATTATTATACAGAGGTTAGATTTAATGCTTGAAAAAATTTTGAAAAAATGCGCAGCCAATCAAGAGCTCAGGAAGCGAACCAACGCTTTCAATTCACACAAATTTGCCTAATGGAAAACAGGCTTGAAGTACTAGTTGAGCAATTCACATAGAAACAATTTCCTTACTTTGCTTACTTCTAACTCATCTGAATGTGCCTAACACTAATATCAGATAATGTTTAAATTCAAGGTGGTTAACTAAATTTGAAACATTGTCTTTATTTCATCAGAGCATGATCCAATCCATCATTTTCTTCAGCTTCATTCTCTGAACGAAGAGAATGTAGCCAAAATAACAAAGGCTGCTAGTAAAACCATTGGTAGAAATGCACATCCCAAAACAAGGAAAAGGTTGAAATTTCTAAAAGAACTACAACAGGATATAATGAGCAAGGACACTCATTCTGTATTTAAAGAAACCAATACTTCCTTGAACAAAATAACATAAAACCACTTTCACCCCAAGTGCTGTCTTCACAATGGTACTGATAATAGCTCAAGTTAAAACAACTCAAAGCAGTTCATAAAAAAAAAGGATTGAATATTGTAAACCTAAAATATCAGGTAAGTTTTAAAAATGTACACAGGCCAGTAATGTATTATGTTTTTAATATATTTGAATCCACAAGTTAGCCATTACAAAGCACACCGTAACACTAGCCTAGTATTCCCTTACACTGCATGAATAGGGTACGGTATTTGGGTCAAGCCATCTTTTTGGTATGGTAGAAATTGTGTTTACTGCCTGAAATTATTGAAATCTTGAAATGGATGAATTTGATTTCTTTTGACTATATATAATTGTTATGTTTCCTTCATACATACAAAACAACATACTGTACTGTAAATGTATAAAAACCAAATTCCTCTAGTTGTATACTGCATCCTGTATTAAACTTGATTGTGGCTTGAAACCGGCTGCTCAATACATTTGTTCTCTGTGAATATTCAGACCACTTTTCTGACTACATTTGTAAAACGAAACAATTTAAGAAGTCACCTATACACATAATAGTGTTAAATAATACGTGGGCATTTTGACCTGTTATTTTAAACTTTTAAACTTCCTGGATTTTAGATTTTAAAAACTATTTATATCTATTTTTGTATTGTTTTATGACTTTCATCACACTGTAAGACTGCGGTTTCAGCTCTGGCTGGTAGTATACCGTATGTCATTTTGTGGATGAAATAAAAACATATTTAAAATCACCGCTGCTCCCACCAACATCATTTATTATTTACAATTAAGACCATGAATATTAGTTTGATTGATTGAATTTATTTGATTTCTCTCTATACAATACATAAGATGCATAGTAAAAAACAAGTCACTTAAAACTATAAATATACAGGATACAATACGAGAAAAATCTGGATATCCCATTAAACTATAAAGTTTTTTTTCCCAAGGGGGTCCACAAAAAACATATTAAGACAGGTAAAAAATATAAAAAATCAGCATTAGGGCAAATAGAAAATTCATTAGAATTAAAAAATTCACTCCCACCCACATCCAAAATTTTGGAAATACTGATGCGAGAATAATTTTATTTTGTTAAATTAATTGATTGATTAATTGATTGATTGCTTGATTGATTGATTAATTCATTTATTTATTTATCTATTTATTTAAACTGCATAAAAACAACTTTGCAAAAATCAAATGCTCACAAAAAAGCAAGTGCTTTCAAATTCAGCAGACTTCAAAACCTTCCAATTGATTAGACCAGACATTGGGATCGCCGAAAAGTTAAAAATGCAAAGCCCATTCTTTAAACTTGTTTACTGTCACTAAAAATAAACAACTAACTGCGGTTTATACATAGACAATACCGCAGTCTGTCCCTAAAGAGACCCATCCAGTGGGCTGGTTGGAACATTGATTCACAACATGAACACTCATGTTGTTCCACACAGGCTCTCGCTGCTAAAAATAACTTGTTAAATAATGCATTACAAGTGGGCAGTCTTCCTTGCGATAGGTGTTTGGTTGGATTGGTTGTTGTTGGGCAAAAACTAACCTACAACATAAAGAATGAAAGTTTAGGCAAAGGCTGGCCCAGCTCAAGGTAAAGACAAAAGCCCAGGCCCCTATATCTATTATAATAACTATAATTAGGGTGTTCCCTTCCATTTGATCTTTGTGTAATGTCTGAATTTTCACCGGAATGTGTCTAGTTTTTGGATAGGCCATTGAATCACACTGCCACTTCAAAAAACAATGTCATGCTCGTTCTGTTCATGCACACGGGAATCGCTGGGTATAATCCCAATCCCTTCCCCACCCAATCCCTCCAAACAAAAACAAAAAACAAAAACTTCCTGCCCTCATCAATTATTTTTTAAAAGAGTGATAATCTAATAATATTTTCTATGTGCCCTTCAACATTTTGATAATAGCATTTTAAATAGAACAAATAACATTTCAAAAATATTTCCTATTATAAAAAGTCGAGCATCAAATTCTAACCTTATAAAATGATTAGAAATGTTCGTAACTATGTTTATTTATATTTTTTATATTATAGACAATGTTGCTATGTGACAGCAGTAACGTTTCAACTGTGGGAACTGCTGTTGTTGTTGGTTACACTGTTTCAAATTACGTGCTGACGGTTATTGGATTTTTTGCCAATTTAATGGTGATTATTGTGTTTATCAACTGCAAGATTCACCGTAGATCATTCACGTATCTCCTGGTACTTCAACAATCCTTTCTCGACATGATAGCATGTTGCCTGTACCTATATTTTTACAATATCCCTGCCTCTAATGGAAATGTTGCCATCTACTGCAAATTTGCAACACTTTTCTTCTTCTTTTTATCTGCCTCAACGCTAAACCTAGCCTTTATTTCTGTTGAGAGGTACATCGCAGTGGTGCACCCGTTGAAGTACTGGATAAGAGGTAACCAGATGCGAAGCAATTTACCACAATTATGTATTCCACTCATAGCTGCATTTCTAGTAACATTTCAGTATGTGTTCATACTTGAAGAAGATCCTGCAGTTCCTGGAACATGTACCTTTTGTTACAAAAACGAAGGCTTCCGGATACTGTCGGGTACAATTCTATTGCTGGCAAATGCGATAGTTCCAATTTGCACAATGATATTCTCCTACTATCACGTATATATCACACTCAAAAAACAAACTAAATTTCGAACAGAATCAACAATTCAACCACAAATAAATATTGAGCCTAGCACTTCATGTAATGTAGCCGATATTGAAATAAACATTTCACCATCGCAAACCAATGACAAAGACAAGGCACATGATGCTCAACAAAATTTCATCATTACTATGTCCATTAACACACTGGTCTATACCATCTGTATTACTCCCCTGATTGTGTTGTATGTTGTTTACACGATATGTGAATGTTTTGATATTCATAATCATATTTCACGTGATATTGCTGTATTTATTGTCGTTTCGAACATGGCAGCTAACCCGTTTGTTTACGCCTACAAACTCAAATACTTTAAAGAAGGATTCTCTAAGACTTTCTGTCGTCAATGACTCTATTTCTATCAGTACCATCATGGAATGAGGCCCAAATCCACCCAACAGTTTGCAGGTTTTCCACATGTTTTAGGCTTCTACTTGTGCGCCAAATAAAAAACAATTTATGAAACTATAAATTTCAGCCTAGCATTGGTTACGATTTTACTTGGTGAAAATGCATCGGGAAACCAAGTGTGGCATTGGTTACGATTTTACAAGTGAAAATGCATCAGGAAACCCTAAAATTAGCTAAGGTTTGAGTAATAAATGGGGAAGGGGTATAGGGAAAGGAAGTGGAAGGGGTGGAATGGGAGGGGAAGAAGGGAAGGAGAGCGGAAATGGGAGTGGTGAAGTGTGGGGTGGGGCTGAGGGCCGAATTTGAAGTTGGAGCTCGATTTAAGTGAGGGGCACTAGCTCGCAAAATAAGTTGATCTAATATCTTTTTATTTTTCACTCTGTAGGATGATAAATACACTAAGTTTTAACATGGAGGAAATAAATAGAAGTTAATTTATTTCCTCATGGTTCTTATTATAAGAGGATGTTTCTTGCAACAGAGGATAAGTTTTAAGCACTATATGATTATGTAAATGCTAAAACCAATTGCCTCCACTGTTTTGTCATCCATCAGTTTCTGAGACTTCAAGGAAAATTACCACAATTTAGAAAACTCACATATTTACACTCCCTGCCTTCATTTCTGTGACATCATATTTATAATTATCTGTAATAATACTTGGATTGTATGGTTTCTACCAATAAGGTTGTCTTAATATTAATGACACCACAAAAAAAAAATAAAAAAATAAAGGCTAAAATTAAGAATAAGATGATGTAGAAATTAAAGAAAAATATTTAAAAATTAAAGATGTAAATAAGTATTCAAAAATTAAAGGTGGAGTTAAGTATTCAAAAATTAAAGGAAATATTCAGAATTAAAGTTGTACAGTACTTGTATTCAGAATCTGAAAATATAGCTAAGTATTCCAAAATTAGAGATGTAGCTAGGTATTCAGAAACTGAAGTTGTAGACAAGTAATCAGAAATTAAAGAAAATATTCAGAAATTAAATTTGTAGCTATTATTCAGAAACTAAATGTAGCTACCGTATTCCAATATTACAAATGTAGCTAAGTATTCCAAAAATTACAGATGTAGCTAACTATTCCAAAATTACAGATGTAGCTAAGTATTCCAAAATTACAGAGGTAGCTACAGTAAGTATTCAGAAATTAAAGATGTAGTTAAGTATTCCAAAATCTTAACCCGACGCTTTTAACAGTAATATGCAAAGAATTGCAAAAATTATTACCAGTAATAATATTAGAAATGTTAATTAGGATGGTGATGATGATGGATTTTAAATACAATTTAGATATTGACATTGTTAAATATGCACAAGGCTTGCAAATAATGTAAATCAACAGGTGAAGATACTGTAGTACTACCAATGAACTGTTAACAAATGATGGTTCTACTATGCTACGTTCTATTTTAAATTTGTTTAAAAGAATGATTTAATTTGAAAAACCACCTAAGAGTTGGAACCTAAGTATTATCCCTATCTTTCAGACAAGTGATAATTTCCTTTCTGTTATTTCACTCTGTATTTTTAAATGACATAACACTGATGGAAAGTTGAGTGCCACCGATGTAAATGGCGAAAGTTAAAGTAAAGTATTAAAGTGTTATTACCTAATATATTGCTTTTGTTTCT
Organism: Anneissia japonica; assembly: GCF_011630105.1. Taxonomy (NCBI): domain Eukaryota; kingdom Metazoa; phylum Echinodermata; class Crinoidea; order Comatulida; family Comatulidae; genus Anneissia; species Anneissia japonica. The sequence goes on from NW_022753015.1 coordinate 95,576, forward strand.
CCTAAATTCATAAACAGTGCATCTACTTTACTACTATCTCGAAAAGAAACCCATACTATCTTACAAAGAAACCCCATGGGCTTCCTTTCAAGATGGGCTTCTTTTTGAGAATACTTTTTTTTACTAAAGAGGGGGGTTTCATTTCGAAATGGACTTCTTCTCAAGATCAAGCCCACAGGGCTTCTATTCGAGGTTCAAGTGTATGATCTGCTTTTGCACTCTAACTAGAATATTGTAGTAAGGTCTGGGAAATACAAATTATCCAATAAATAAATCATGGAATATTGTGAACCTAAAATATCAGGTAAGTTTAAAAAAAATGTATATTGGTCAGTATGTATAACGTTTTTAATATATTTGTATGGTTGTATTTAATTTTCTAAATCTGTTATAACTATTAGATAAATGTTATTGCTTCTGTTTTAATCTCTGTGTATCTCTTTTACACTAAGGCCAAGTAAAACTAAATGAGGGTGGCAACATGAAACTAGAGATTAATTTCATAAGTTTTAAAAAAGTATAATAATAATTATAATAGTGTAATAACATTATTGATGAATAAAGTTACCAATACTTTTGTGCATTAGACCATTTTATCTAGTTCATTTTGAAACAGCACCGCCAACGTCTCTTAACTTACTGGGGGACTTCCAGCGGCCTAGCTTGGGCAGCTGGCTAACGTAGATCACCACACAGCGGATAGTGCCGCTAGTCCTTCGCCATAGAAGCAGTAGACAACAGATACGATCTTACTCTTAATTACTGTAATTACTGTACATGTTAAACATTGAAATAGCTTTTTAAGACTTTGACTTGTTTTTAATATAAACATTTCATGTTTTTTCCATTTTAAATTATTTGTGCTCATTAGTAATTTAGTTTTATCGTTGATTTAATCCATGATGGTAGGTACGTAGAGCGAAATGCTAGGCCTCTGAAAGACCCCCAGTGGTAATTGCCAGGTTATCGGAAATTTTCATTTATAATTTTGCGAAAATGGTCTATATCAAAATAATGCTCATTATTTAGTCCTATTGTTTTGTTTGCTAAAGTGTCAACGTAACCAAGTTATGTCAATGACTATCAAATATTCTATTAGCAGAATGGTTAAAATTGATAACTATTCTGACCAAGAATATTGGTTAAAGCCAATATGAAATTCTAAGCATATAAAATGATAGAAATGTTTGCAATAACTAATAATTTATATTATTTTTTCATACTATAGACAATGTTTTCATGTGAGGACAGAAATGTTTCAACCATGAATCCAGCTAGTGTTGGTTATAATGCTTCAACTTACCTTCTGACGGTTATTGGAATTTTTGCAAATTTGACGGTGGTCATTGTGTCTATAAACTGCAAGATTTATCGCAGGTCATTTACGTATCTCCTAGTTTTCCTACAATCTATTTTCGACATGATAGCATGTTTCCTCTATCTATTTTTTAACTATATTTTTTCCCCTAATGGGGAAATTACTGTGGCTCTTTTTCACATACAAGAAAGTCGATGAAACAATACAGTAAGCAACAGGCGAAGTAGCACTTACGTGAGAAATATCAGAGTAACAGAAACAAAAAAAGTGCTATTGAATTGTAATGAGGGTCGGATGGCTGATGGAAAAAAACTATTTTGGTACCTGCTTGTATGAGCATAAATCGAACGATATCTTCTACCACTGGGAAGTAATTCAAAGAGAGAGTTACCAGGGTGTGATCCAAATCATAGCATTAAATATGTCCTCACTATCATCCTCGTTGTGACAGATAATATGAGAGGCATATTTAATGATACGTCTGAGGTCATTTCGGTCAGCCTTGGAGGAACCACAATACCAAACAACAATAGAATATAAAAGAACGCTTTCAATAACGGACTTGTAAAAAACTGACATAATATTTCTACTAACCCAAAAAGATTTAAGTCTCCTCAGGAAGTAGAGTCACTGTTGAGCTTTTTTAATGCACTTAGGTCGTATTTTCTCACCATTTCAGGTCATTAGTTAAATAAATTCCCAAAAACTTCTTCAATTTCCACAGAAGTACCATTGATGGTAAATGGAGTTATTTAGCTAATTTACGCATTCTAAAATCAATGACTTTGGCCTTATAGACGTTTAGCACTAGACCATTTTGGTCGCACAACTTTTAACCATATAACAGTCATTTGTATGCATGACAAGGTCGTCAGTATAAAGTGAATAAAGGAAAAGTGATAACATGCACCCTTGTGGCACGCCCATGCTTAAGGTAATATCTGAAGTAAATTGACCCACTTTAACAGTTTGTGGGCATTTGGTAAGAAATTCAAGGGTCCATTTACATGTATTTGCATTTATACCTAGCTCAAACATCTTATGAAAAAGCCTAGAAGGTATAACTGAATTAAAAGCAGAGCTGAAGTCAATAAACAGCATTCGAACATATCTTTTATCTCTCTCGAGATGTTGCAGCACTCTACGAAGCATGCAGATTACTGCGTCCTCGGTTGACCTGTTTTGACGATATGAGAATTGATGTGGATCAAGACCATGTGGGATTTTGGATTGGAGATGAACAAGTACGAGTCGCTCGAGACATTTCATGATGACGGGAGTTAGCGCAATAGGGCGATAATAATCGTTCATTAACTCTAATGATACTTTTTTCGGAATTGGTATTATGATGGATTTTTTTAACAGTTCGAGAACTTCCTGTGATCTCAACGGCCAGTTGAATATGAGTGTGAATACGCTGCTAAGCTGACTACTGTATGTTTTTAGGAGACGGGAGCTGACTCCATCAGGTCCGGTAGCTTTTACTGCAGTTATGTATTCCTGCATTTCTAGTAACATTTCAGTATGTGTTCATACTTGCCCTATTTATCATTTTAAAAAAAGAAGGGCAAACAAAAACAATTAATTTTTTTAGGCCTAATCATACATTTTCTTGCCTCAGCCTCAATCATGGTGGAGATGAGGTAGTATGGACCCTACATATGTGAAAGCTTCTCCCTGTCTGCCCCTTCCCCCGTCTCTATTTTGAATTCTTGGATCCACCACTGCAGTTCTCCCGGAATTGACTTCTTCCAACTTGGGACCCTGACTATGGTAAGGTCTGAGGAAGAACACCACATTATCCAATACTGCAGTAAAAATAATTAGTTCACAAAAGCCATAAGCTTTAAATCTTTTTACCAAGCAAAGCTTGAACTGGGAGCATCCCAAACCAGTGGTTATTATACCAACTGTTGTACAGTAACAAAAATTCCACCAACACAATCACATCAGAAATTCAAGACAAACACTATCAGAGAAGCTCCATCATCATTACTACAGCTGTCTCTTATACACATCTAGATGTGTATAAGAGACAGATCTTCATCCTTGTAGTTGTCAAGCGTCGGGGGCAGTCGCGTAGTAGAATATTAAACGTGTTTAATATTTCTCACGACGGCTTAAGACTGTCCCCGACGATAAATCGGGTCGGGCTGCGTCGGCCGACGCTGTCTGAGTTGGCCTTTAATCTCAGTGTATCTTGTTTACACTATGGCCAAGTAAAATTTATTGTTAGTTTCATGTCCAGAATTTGAAATGGTTTCTCAGTGAGGGGGTTATAATTTACCATCTGCTATTCTGTCTACAAGCAAAAGATCAGTCAACAATACACTGTTTTTAATAAAAAGCAGCCAAAAATAAAATAAAAATCAGGACCGATACACCTCTTACATTCTTCTTTAGACTCACCAATAACCTTTCGGGTTCAAAAACCGTTTTAAATATTGTTGGTTTCACAAAATACAAAGTAAAAAATTCTATGAAAATAGAAAACTTTCAAATCAAAATTTATCAAAGTAAAGAAAACATGAAAATTTAAATTTAGTCACTTCAAACATGACCCCCCCCCACTTTTTCTGTCATGACATATAATAAGATTTAACAGAAAGAGTGAGACCGACTACAGTTTTACATATTTACGCTAACTAAAGGTTTAATATGTGAATATAAATAAATAATTCAGTACAAACTACATGTCTGGTTTAGCTGTGGTCGCTCAGATTAATTCACTAAATCCAAAGTAAAAAAAATGTTCAAAGAAACTCTAACCTTACATTCCTACTGTAGTATCATACACATTAATAACCACAAGAATTCAAGAACCACAAAACTCTATCCAACCAACACTTCTACACTTACTGGACATTAACACTTTGTGTGTAGATGATTGACAGTGGTGACGGTCAATCATGCATTTTAGTTTAACATATAACATGTTTTTATTTTACTTCTTTGTAAGAACACCAAGAGACCTTGTTGATGAATTATTCATCACAAACTTGAATACCAATGTTTATTTTGCTCCAAAAAAATTTATAGATGGTCAAGCATTTTCCAACAAAAATGCCCAACACCACAATTTTTTTTATAGTTCCTTCACACTGTAAGATAAAATTTTAATCTTTTCAAAAGCATTGGATTTGCTATGCAAAATATTTTAACCGGTGAATCACCAATAGGTCCAGGTTTTTGTAGCAGTGTATATTTTGTAATTAGTTCCTTCATAGCATGAATTTATTAGCTTTAAATATCAAATTAGGAATTGTAAAATTCCAATTTTGCTGCTGCCGTCATAACCATTACTATCATTACTTACTATTTAATTATTATCAGACCAAAAATAATGGTTAAAGTCGAATATGAATGTTTGTAACAAAATAATATTTTTATTTTTACCGTATATGCTATAGATATTGACAATGTTGCCATATGACAACAGCAACGTTTCAACCATGACAAGAGACAATGATATTAGTGTGACTGTTTCAAATTACCTTCTGACGATTATTGGGTTTTTTGCAAATCTAACGGTGATTATTGTGTTTATCAACTGCAAGATTTATCGTAGATCATTCACGTATCTCCTGGTGCTTCAACAATCCTTTCTCGACATGATAGCATGTTGCCTCTATCTATATTATTTCAATTACCCTGCCCCTAACGGAAATATTGCCATCTACTGTAAGTTTACAACGCTTTTCTTCTTCTTTTTATCTGCCTCAACGCTAAACCTTGTCTTCATTTCTATTGAGAGGTACATCGCAGTGGTGCATCCATTGAAGTACTGGATAAGAGGTAAACATAAGCAAAGTTTGTTACCACAGTTATGTATTCCACTTGTAGCTGCATTTCTAGTAACATTTCAGTATGTGTTCATACTTGTGGAAGATCCTGCAGTTCCTGGAAAATGTACCTTTTATTATAAAAACGAAGGCTTTCAGATACTGTCAGGTGCAATTTTATTACTGGCAAATGCGGTAATTCCAATTTGCACTATGACATTTTGCTACTTTCGTGTACATATCACACTGAAGAAACAAACTAAAATTCGAGCAGAGTTAACAATGCAAGCACATACAAATCATGGTAGCGATGAATCAGCTGTTGAGATAAATATTTCACCATCGCAAACCCATCAGAAAGACAAGGCACATGATGCTCAACGAAATTTCATCATTACTATGTCCATTAACACACTGGTGTATACCATCTGTATTTCTCCACTGATTTTGCTGTATGTTGTTTACACGATATGCGAATGTTTCGATTTTATTGATCATGCCTCTCGCGACATTGCCTTATTGATTGCTGTATCTAATATGGCAATTAATCCATTTGTTTATGCCTACAAACTCAAAGACTTTAAAGAAGGATTCGCTAAGACTTTCTGTCGTCAACATTAGAGAGACTGTATTACATGCAAGTATCATCATAAACTGAGGTTAAAAGCCACCCGAAAGTTTGTAGGTTTTATCATGGAGCAATAAACATCATATTTCATGTGATATTGCTGTATTTATTGCAGTTTCAAACATGGAAGGTAACCCGTTTGTTTATGCCTACAAACTCAATGATTATAAAGAAGGATTCTTTAAGACCTTCTGTTGTCAATGTTATACACATATCAATGTTGTAATGCAGGGCTCCCAAGTCTCCTGGATTGTCCTGGAGTCTCCAGGAATTTTGGTTCATCTCCCGGTCTCCTGGAAATTCCTCATTTTCTCCCGGAATTTGAATTTCTTTTGTATTTCTTCAGGATTTTAACAGATTTCACAATTAGGGCTTTTTTAAGCTAAATTTTCCCATTCCTATGCATTAAATCTGGCAGACATAAGACTTATTGAACATTCTAGGCAGCAATATGGTATTAACAGTGACCTAACCCTGCTCAAGCCTGTTTGTTTTTATACTGAACATGGCAATAAAATTTGTACACACGTGTCCTTGTACATGCTTTTTAGCTACTACATGCGTCACAAACCTCTGCCTGTCCAGTTCGACAAAATCTCCAGGAATTTGACTTCCACAACTTGTAACCCTTGGTAAGAATTTAATCATGACAGAGATCTTGTATTGTCTTATACATGTACTGGCCAACACTCCTATTGGAGCCAAACAGTCAGGAAGGTTGAAATAAGAAGATCCCTCTGCACCATCCATGTAACTTTTCTCCAAAATATAGATTTGTTATGAATATTTAATGAACTAATGATTTTGGTATACCAAATAAAAAATGTAAAATATATACAAAATTTACAATAAATTCATTATTTGATGACTCGCAATGTAAGTAGGTATAAGTAGTAAATTAGTTAGCCAAAATAAGGAACTCAGTATTTGTTACAATAAAGATTTGTTTTTTGGCTACATCTTCTTATTCTTTAGCCTTAGACATACTGTACATGATTTGATATATGACTAAGAACTCAGAAACTAAGGATGTATTGCTAAAAAACTTTCAATAGTATATATATATATTTCAAATATATATATTATAGTATACTACAGTTTTATTACTTTAGAATTGAAAAATATTAGTGAAAAAAATTGTTTATGTCAATTAATGGACAAACAAGTTGTAAATGTAAATCCGGCTTGACACTTTGAAAGGAATGACGGGATTGGGAAGAACCGCTTAAGCTTGATTGCTGTAGTATACTGTATCACAATGCAATGCCTTGTACAGTAGTAGAAACAACAATTACAAGTAGTACAAGTTGATTCCAGTATTATTTGTGTTATAACCTTCTACTGTATAGTTGTATTGATGTGGTGCTGCAGAGTGGAGAGTGGATACATGTCTTGCACAATTTGCAAATTGTGCATGCTGTTTCTTACACTTGTTGGGGAGTTGACGGTTAATTGTTGTTAATTGCTCTTTGTATTATCATCGTACAGTGTTAATAATTTATCTTAATAGTTTTTACTGTTTTTTAATGTTTTAATAATATATTTTAATGTTTTAATAATATACCTTTTTACATTTTACTGTATTTTATACAGTTTCAATAATATCATTTTACTGTACTATTTACTGTACTGTTTGGAACATTTTAAAGGTTCAAGTCTGTTTTTAACTATTTATGTTTGATCGCTAGCTTCCAAGGTCACATTTTTTGTTGTATATATTAGACTGAGTAAAATGAATGGAATTGAATTGAATTTGTGGGTTTTATTTTTTATTTGTATTATTATATTTTTTTTGTTTGTAAAAAAGTATTAATAGCATGATGACTTACATTGAGGTATATTCATTTAATCTTCCAGTAAACTGCATACTGTACATTGCTGTACATGGCTGAATTGTGTATAAATTAACAAAATTTAAAAATATAATATATAAAAAATAGAATATGAATTTACAAATAAAGAAAAACACAAAATATGACATCAAAAAAATAATGTAGGAAAAATGAAAAATCTTTGAAAATCAAATCATACAGTACGTAAATATGCGAGACTTCAGGCCTAGCCCTAATTAATATGTATACTTTCAATCACCATAGGAGGGTTGGAGCTTATCCCAAATTTCAAGTAGTGTGAAGCGGATAAGTGTGATGATTCCCCTGGGTGGGATCGAAACCCCGACTTCAAGGTTGGGAAACCAAACCGTTTCCAATGCGCCAAATCACCTCCACTTTGATTATTTACTTAGCTCTTAAATTAATACGCTTCCAATTATTATAAAAGTCCATGATGATTAATTGTGCTCACTTTTTTGCTTTGGCGATGTCCTATTTGAATCTTTATTCCTTAGTAATTATATTAGTATTTATATAGTAATGATAAATCCTATTGCAAATTGTCTGATCACATAAAACATCAGAATTGCTTTCATTCTCTTTTCTTACATTCTTTTAAAAAAAAACCTTATTTAATACCAATTTGTTTTTCTTTTCTGTTTCTTGTATTTATATAATTATATTTATATACATTTTTTTTCCCTAATTTTTTTTTTGTAATTTAATGTACGGTAGTTTACAATCATACCCTGGAAATCAGGAAAGAACAGTGTACTATTAAATAATGAGTACCCAGAATAAAGGAAGATTTCCTAGGTCTGGCCTAGAGGAAGGTCACCCTGAAATCGTAGCCCAGCAGTAGCCCACGGAGAGGTCAGGCCTAGGCTAGGCCTGATGAAACTATCAGACTAATTCCTTAGTAATTATATTAGTATTATATGTAGCAGTGATAAATCCTATCAATTTTTAATCTTATATTTTCAGTTGTACTAGCTACTGACTGTGTCCCACCCACACATGGCCTATATTTTAATATTGCAAATTTTGTGATTATTAAAATAAAACATCAGAATTGCTGTATATCTCCCTAAAAAATACATTATGCTGAATCATACGATAATTGCTGAAATAAATCTTGCCAAGTTTGGATATTGTGCGCACAGTTTTAGACAACTTTGAAACAACAGCAACTCAAATGAGCAAAAGGAACAAACTGCACACAACATACACAGCATATCCTTGCTAATAACAAATATGCCATGGTCATGCTACCACAACATAACATGTTGGCAGCATTAAAGAAAAAATTGTTTAACAATACTTGATTTTTAATAAAGCACTACAAGATTTCTAAACTCAATCACTGAAGAATTACAGTTTTAGTTTAGTTTAGTAATGTAAAAACTTGGGTGAATTTTTGCACTGTAATCAAAATAATGTTAATCATTACAATGTTAATGATTGAGACTCAAAACTTTGGTTTAGTACTAAAATTACCCGAGGCTCAAATTATACACCCGGTCCCATCTAACTTCCTCTAGAATTCAATAAGGTCTATTATTATGTTTCAATTAACAATAAACATCTTTCTAATGAATTGTTGAATGGTCTGCAGCAATGAAAGGAATCCATTAAAAGATGACAGACTACCTGATCACTGACAGAGAGTCATGGAAATGTTTAACGTATGTAATGTTTGCCCATGATGAAAGAACGTAGCAGATGATGATGATGATGATGATGTTGAATTGTTACTTCTTATTACAAAATCAATACAAAGTACAGTATACATTGTAAAGTCTGTGAGGCATCTTTCTTAGTAGTCAATTGTGCTGGTTAGTAAATATGGCAGGTCGTGGGCTTAATTCCCACCTGAATCACTTGCAAATTTTTTTTCGCAAATTTGGGAACGTACTGAGTATTTGGTAAAATAACACGTCAGGTAGGGTCAAACATAATTCCTATGATATTTTCCTGATGCAAACTCACATCAAAATAGCATATCAATTGCAGTAACTGCTCCTTGCGAGGGGATCGGATTCAACACTAGTCACTAAGTAGTCTACAGTCGTGGTTATAGTGTACTGACGTACAGAGTATTTGGTACGATATAACATATCAGGTAGCGTAAAACATCAATCCTATATTTTCCCGATCCAAACTCACGGTTAAATAACATTTTTTTGGCTTATATCCTTTAATCTTTTCATTCGCAAGTAAATAAGGCACTTTTTTCTTAAATTAATAAAATATATGATATTGAAATTTTGTTTAAAGTAAACCAAAACTTTAAGTAAAATTTGTATGAATTTGCACAGAAAATTGCCAGGAAAATAGGTGCGCAGAGCAGTAACTACTGCATATTATTATTATTATTATAAGATGCCAAGACCCAATTTTCGGCAAAATCTGCGTGGAACTCAGCTCATGTTTATGAAATGTGCGTACAGATTTCTAGGCCAAATTTGTTAATGGAAGATATATTCCCGGCATAGGCCTAGACCTTATTTATTATTTTACAGTTTCTACAGGCTCCTATCTAAAAAAGGCCCTATCCTAGGCCCCTAGGACTAATAATACAAACGAGGCTGGCCTAGTATAGTATGCTAGTTAGTAGTATAGTAGTAGTAGTAGTAGTAGTAGCACTATCTAGCCAGGCCTCCCTAAGGCCTAGGCTAGGTCTTACTTTTTAGTCTAGGCCTAGGCTACGCCTAGCCATCATTTTAGTATTGTAGGCCTAACCCATAGGCCCACTAGGCCTAGATAGCCTAGGTGTAGGGCCTTGCTTGGCCGCCGCTTAGCCTTAGCCTAGTACTAGTAGAAGTAGTAAAGTAGGTCCTGGCCTAGCCTAGAGAGAGAGGCGGCGAAGCCTGGTTAAATTCGTTGGATTTTCAAAATTAGAAACCAATGTTGTTTGCGTTAATCAGTTGCATGGTATTTTAAATACTTACACCGCAAATAAGCGATCCAATAGTCCTAGTGTCAGATCCTTCGTAGTCTACTCAACGAATCAAACTCGTACATAGGGCGCTGACATGTTGGATGAAACGTGTCCTTGCAAATATTTCAATAAATTATTGGAGTAATATATTGCTCATTTAATATACCATTAATATTGGTTCGTCATTTTTATTGAAGTACAAATACTAATTATATGAATTAATATTATGCTACTTTAATGTCCATTTATAATGACAAATATTCTTTAAAAAACAACATTTTAGACATGCCTAACCTACGCTAGGCCTAGCATGCAAGTATCTCTGTTTACAAAAACTGTGTCATTCTGGCATGGGGATGCCGCTAAAAGCATGCTTGACACTTTAGCGTAGGGCTTATGGTTGGTAATTCGTGGCAACGTTTATCAGGTTGCGTTCCTAATTTTACATTTGTTTATATTGTAAATTAGATTATGAATGAATTTTAGGTTTAGGCCTGGATGGGAGACCTGTGTATGTACAGTTAGTAGAGTAGTCTAGTACTGACTAGCTAGGGGCTAGGCCTAGTTACTAGGCTAGTAGAGTAGTAGGCCTAGGCATAGTACTAGTTAGGAGGGCCTACTACTACTACTTGGCCTAGGTAAAAGGCTTACTAGGTTTAGGCCCAGGCCTAAATTGTAGCAGTAGCAGGGATTACAACACCCTGATGATAGTAGTAGTAGGCCTGTCGGGTGTCACCCGATATTTAAACAAATCTCCAGTTCTCCCAATCGAATGTAATTTTCACCCGATTTCACAGGCAACCCCCTCCTAAAAAATACTCCGATTTATGCATAATTTGATTAATTTGATTGTTATTATTCAATGTATTTGCCGCATGCTCGCTTCGCGGTGCAATAGACAAACAGCCACCAACGGCCAATGATTTGTAGTGACGTGACTTTTTTGGTATCTTGCATCATCTTTTGGTTAATTCTGGAAACCTCCAGATTTTTTTTATAAATCTCCAGATTTTTTTAAGATTCTTAAAAAAAACCTCCAGATTTTCATAACCCAAGTGTTGGCAGGTCTGTGTATCGATAAAAGGTTTGAGCGGATGCAAGTTCGAGCTAATGTGTTTAGTGCGAACTATACACCTGCTGTACCTGCCAACTCTCACGCAATGCACGAGTCTCACACATGAGCATTCACTTTTTGCATCTCACGCCTATGTTTTATCTCGCGCATCATGAAAGTGTTATTTATAAAATGTATAGGCCAATTTATACCCTAAAATTCATTAAAATAATGTGAATTCGTCATTAAAGTGTAAATACAGGCCTTATGAATTTATCTTAAAAAAGTTTACCAACCGACGAATATTCAGTAGTGAAGTTCGATCACTAGAATTAAGAAAAAAGAACAGAGGGTGCTCTATTTTGTGATTTTTTTACCTAGAGGGCACTATATACACATTTCATTTTTTTTTGTCTCGCGCATCAGATACCAGCGAAGTTGGCAGGTATATAACTACACCAAGCGCAAATTCACCCAAAACATAAATTATTTATTTATTTTTTTGAATGCCAAAATGCACTGTGAACCAAGGTTTTGAAAGTTTTTGCTACTTTTATTTAATTATTTCATGTTTGAATTAACCATGACAAATTTAACCACGGTTTTCAGTTTGTTTAAACTATGGTTTTGTAGTAAAATAAAAAACAAATTATAATTTATAATCATAATAGGTATGACTGTAATAACTAATTGAATTTCATCTGATACTGTACAATTTGTAAATTTATGTATGTATTTGTAAATCGATGATTAAATGAGGGTGTGCTAGCTTATAGAATATGAAATAATAAAAAAATTATTAACATTAAATTTAAATTAACATTAAAATAATTATATTTTTCGCTAATAAATTTATGAGTAAATCCTATATATTTAGTATATTTTAAGTCTCACATAAATATTATATATTATTATTTAAATATCTTGTTTTTTTTTTAAACAAGTCAGCCTAAGTAAAAGATGACTCGGTTTGCTAGAGGTGGAACTGCCAATAAAAAGAAACCGGAGCAGGCAGCATCTTGGAAGGATCTTAAAAAGGATTTGAAAGCACTTCCTGTTGGCCTGCGTAGGACAAATAGAGACAATGGACCACTTAACAGGGTCAAATCCAGAGATAGCAATTACAAGTTACAACCTAGAAAATTCAAACAACAGATGCTTATTCCAGAAGGATTCGAGAAGATCAAGGGTCGATTTGATGATGACATGAAGAAGCCAACACTTGTGGAAAGTATAAAGGAGTTAGATGAAAAATTGAAGGAGGAACAGAAGAAATTAAATGAAGCAAGAAAATTAGGAGATGAAGAAGGGAAGAAAGACAAGAGGAGAGAAGTTAGGAGACTAAAAAGGAAGAAAGCCAAAACAAGTAAAATGGTAAGATTACTGTAATAGACAAGAAAGTAACTATTGGCAGTAATGGACCTTTCTGGAGGGTTAATCAAATTAAACTTACTGACCAATAAGAACAGGGCTAGTAATACACACTTGGCCCACAAAAACACATGTTGTCCACAAACACGCATACGTATCTGCTGTCGTTTTTTTGTTGGATCTCAAAATATCAATATCCAAGAGGTGGGCCATATCGAAAAGGTCCATAAAGTACCACAGTTGTGTCGTCACAACACCAGGTGGCGCCCTTCTGGACATTGGTTATCGTTCATTACGCCTAAATGACTTCATAATCTTAATGGCTTAGAATAGGCTTTCTGGAATAGGCATTTTAAAACCCTATTAATAATTTACCATCAAAATGTACTAAAAACACAAAAAGCTTGCATTATATTGGCTATTGAACACACATTTAATCATTAATTAACATTTACGAAGACAAATTAAGATACAACTTCTTAATAATTACGTTAGAAATTGGGATCAGTGGTTTTTCAGTGGAAAAAAATGGCATCGGTTGAACGCCTTTTGTGCCGCCGATAACAATAGAGTAGTATAACACATAACACTGTAGTACTCTATTACAAACCCAAATCATCGTTACATAATTGCTATATTTTCTTTTGTGTGTATCAGGTTTGTTTTCATTGTCGTGAAACTGGGCATGGTGTTGCAGACTGCCCTCAAGTTACAGAAGAGCAAGACGAGGGAGTAGGAATGTGCTTCCGATGCGGTTCAACTGAACATGACATAAGCAGATGCAAAGCTAAAGTGAATCCTCTCAAAGGTACTAATTTTTCAAGTCAGCAGTCATATGTTTGTTTCTAATGATTATGGCAGAATATAATGTTGCATCTGAACATTAGAATGAGTTTAAAGATTGACTGTTCCATTCAACAAGGTGGTGGTGGAAGTGTCAATCTTTGAACGAATGAAAATATTCTTTCCATTGCACGAGTAAAAAACATTCATTATTTGTTTTATAACACCTAAAATAGATTCTTGTCATTTGATATTTTATGAAAAAAAATCAACCCTTTTTCTGAATGGAGATTCTTCCTGATGATAACATAATTAATGTCGAAATATTGAATCTCGACACATAGGTGTGCATTTCGATACTTGGAGTATGAATTATACCATCTTATCGGAGATTCTTGTAATTTGATATTTTATGAAAGAAAATCTACCTTTTCAGTCCAGCATCTTTTTAACCAATCAAAAGATTGTATTAGGTTGAAGTCATGTCATATCCTAGGCGCCGTGCAATGGATGTCATTTTATAGATTTAATCTTCCGGAAAAATTCTTTGTTTCCTAGGCACCTGGCGTGCAATGGACAAAAATGGATAGAAGTGAATATATATGGTGGAACTAAATTTCTATGAGGAGTGACGAAATTGGGTTAATAACCCATGTCGCGTGATACGAAATCCACCAATCAAATGATTTAGGTGTGTTTATAAAAAAGGATATTTATTTATCGTAAATAAAGGCAGTACTGTTAATTACAAACCCTTAAAATCAGTTACAAGGAATGATACATTTTCAGATTAGACAATAATAGCAAGAGTAAAAGGGCTAATTACAAACCCATAAATCAGTTACAAGAATCATACATTTTCAAATTATACAATAATAGCAATAGTAAAAGGGCCAATAAAATTATATATATTAAAATGTTCTTATTAAAATAGTTTTAATGTAAAACAAAAAAAAGGAGCATAAATTCAACAAAGAAAAATCCAATAATTTCAACAATTTTGGAGAACACAGTGCATTAGCTGAAATTCTGTTGACTGCTCATCATGCATATCGTGTCCTCATGTTTGTATTCTCATTAAAGTTTTATTTTATTGATTATGTGATTTGATGTATTCATATTTGTATTACTCATATTTGTATGGCAGCTTCATATAATAAAGTATGTAAAATTTTTAGGGATATTAGTTTAATCCATGTATGTATTTTTATCACATTGGTTTTTCTTGAAGGTGAAGTACCATTTGCCAAGTGCTTCATATGCGAGGAAATGGGTCACCTGGCTAAGTCATGTCCTGACAACCCCAAAGGCCTGTACCCCCTAGGTGGGGGATGCAAGACATGTGGATCAGTGGAGCATAGATGGTGGAACTGTTCCAGTGTGAAAGACAAAGGTAAATACTTCTGGATTGTCCCCACAGTATATTATCCTTGGTGTGTATTGAAAAAAAATCCAATCTGATGCAACATTTGTACTTCAACATCCATGTCAATCAGTTGTATAACATTTATATACATATACTTTTAATAGATTTAGAAACTGCCAAGCCATGGACCATTTCAACTATAGACCCTTTGATGAGTGCAGATGCTGTAGATGGACTGCAAATTCAAAAGCCTCGCAAGAAAAAGAAAACTGGGCCAAAAATTGTCACATTCTGAACTCAATTGGATGGTAATTCAGAAGGAAATGTAGGAAAAGCTTGAACTGTGGTTAAGAATGAAGATGGTCGTAGTCGTGGGCCACAATGTACACAAATTGATAGTTGTCATTGCAAACACAATCGGTGGAGAAATGACATGTGATGAAGAGGGTTTGCTATACATTTTAGAAAGTGTATGCTAAACTTAAAGCGGTTAGCAGAAGTGTCAAATTTGTCATCATGGATGTTTGCATGCAAATTTATACTGTATCCCATTGCTTTGCAAGGGACATGAATTGAGCTAGTAGAAAAAAAAAACCTTTTACATTATGTGTTATATAACCTTGTTAATGACATTGTAATTTAACAGATATACATCTTCCTTTTAATTTACGAAATGCCCCATATTTTCTACATGTGTTAAATCTACCTAATTTGTGGAGTGGCACAATGGTCATTTGAAGCCGGATAGGCACTAACAATCAGCCAACGCGATTCCATGGAGACACAGATGTGATAACTATCAGCAGAAAACGTAAACCACTCCCACATATCCAAGATGGATTCATAAGCCAGCAATAATGCTATAAGTTTTTCAGCTATTTGGCTGCAATAAGGCAGGAGCACTGCTACAGCCTTAACAATCGGCGCTGGTTGTAGCTGCTCCTCGCCCATAATAAGGTTGGTAGAACCAAGTCTTCTCGGATAGGGACTTTAAAATGGAGATCCATTGTATTGTAGCTACCATGAAGCGTCTCTTTACAGCTGCTAGGTAGTCACAGACCACGGCCTTACCTTTACCATGCTTTTAATTTTTGTGCCCCAAGTTCTAGGCTTGCATCACTGAAGTACAGAAACAGAAGAATATAGGTTTACAAATTTATTTTGTAATTTAATAAACATTTAAGAGATTTCTTAAGTCGTTTGTACACATGTTTCTGGTTTCATTGATTTTCCCTCTTAATGTTCATACTATACACATTTTTATTATACACCAAGACAACACTGAATAAATGATTTCAATATTTATAAGGCTTACAATATAATAAATCCAAGACACAGAATAAATGTCAGGAATTTATCCATTTCTCAACATTAAGCATGACTATCAACTTAAGGAACATATATTTTAATGACTGAATCTTCTATCAGTGAGTTAATTCTTTGTTAAATCCTTAAAATGATTGTATAGTGTTTTAATGAAAACAATTTGGAATGAACACAGCATAAAGTAATATGTTTTTAATAATAGACTGATTGACATAATTTCACTTATCTAATTATTTTACATCACTAAAGTTAATGATTTTCTTTAGCAATTTAATGGGTTAATAATACAGTAATAACATTTGGTCTTGAAATATTGTGATGTTATACAATATTATTTGCAGCTGTAAAGAAAATTATAAACTATCAAATTTTCTTTGACATGCCTAAATATGGTCATGAAGGTCTATATATGGGCATACAACAATTTTTTGTCAGAGTCTCAACAGGACTTTAACCTCTAACCACACTATCTTGATATGACTTCAACATGCCCATATATAGATGTGTTGTGACATCATCATGCAGTTCAAATGAATTCATCACCTGAAATTTAGTATGGACATATTATCACATACTGCACATTAACTATCGAAACAGTCATGATACAACAAATGTTGGCAAATTAAATACGCAATCAAATATTTAATATTTTGTAATTCTAAAAACAAAGCTGGTGTTTTTTTCAACAATAAAAACACCAATTCACAGACTTTTGTAAAGTATTTATGCTCAGTTATTATATGAGAACCAAAATATTTTAATAATAAACAATATACAGACAGGATAGGATTTTATATTGATGCCAGCACCACATCACTTATTTAAACTAATTGTACAAAACTAAGCATCAAGCCTGAAAATTACTATGAAAAACAGTTATATTTTATGAAAAAATAACATGTAAATATAGCATCACTTGAATACACTATAAGCAGAACAAAAAAATATACTATTATATCTTAAATTAGTTAGCAGGATTGATTTACTGTTCTACAATCAGTGGTGTATCTAGAAGTGCACCCCCCCCCCTCTCTTCCTTAAAAAAAAAACACCATACTCAAGTAGTCAAAATCAAATCATCTTATTTTTTGAGCTAGCTCCCTCACCTAATCATCGAGGCCCT
>NW_022753015.1:113121-140434 GCF_011630105.1 Anneissia japonica
GACTCCTAGATATGCCACTGTGTATACTTGCACTATGGTGGATTTCAAAACAAGAAGACACTAATTATTTTGTTTTTAAAAATGTTTTAAACATTGAAAAAAGAAATAGGCAGTATAAAGAAGCTGGTGTGTTCATGAAGGTCTCCTTATTACCTCATGTAACTAAAATTTTTTTTAAAGTAATTGTGTTTACAAGTTTTTTTTGGGTTTTTTTTCACAAAAATTCCTGTAGCCAGAATAAAACCACACCTTTATGTTCCACCAATAGTACATGTACGCACTTACATAATGCTTCATATGCTTCCAGGTCAGTACAATTTACTCTTTACTGGCCAGCATGTTCATACCACACCTTTTTCTTTGTGGCCAGGAAAGGACCTCACTTTACCTTGTGCTTGATGGATACACACATGTACAGTTTCCTCCTAGAGTTTCTGTAGCTTTCATATAAATACACATTGCTAACAATTGAATCAATTCTTTCGCTAACATGTTCATATATTTTATTCTTTACAATATGAAGACTGTTAATAATATACACATTCTTAAAACGAATCATACTACATTTAAGAGAACATAATGGAATAATCATGTAAAAAGATGATGATTTAAATTAATTTAAAATAGATAAACTGTAAAAAATTCAAGTGGTACCTTGTCTAAGTTTATTTTTTATAGTATTACCAAAATGAAAAAAATATAATGAAATAGGCTCCTTAATTAAAAAAAACATCACTATGATATAGCATAAGTACAGGCACCTTTAATTCAAAATAATAACATATTTTATACAGTATATTCACTTTAATTGATCATGATTTACCCTATGAATTAATTTAATTATTGATGAAAGAAATTAGATTAAGACATTAAAAAAAATATGGAATGAATAATGATAATAATAAATAAAGGATATAAAATTTACGCTTATCTTCTTTTTAGATATCGCAAGAATTCTGATAATATTTATTGACCAAATGAAATGAGTACAACAATCAAGCCCAACGCAAACCTCTTATCTTTTAAACATCAATATAAAAATTGTATCCAAACAGTTTCAATTTGCTCCAAGTCGGTGCAGCACCACCAACGAACAAACTGTTGATCCAAAATGAAATTCAATGAAAAGAACAAGGTTCATTTTGCCCATCGGTGGTGCCTTTCGAAGTTATCCAAAGGATAATAGGAGTTCACTGCCTCTCCAGTCTACCTTACATTTTTTTTACTATTTACATTTGTTACAAAAAGCAAGGCATTTCAAATGTTCACACTATTACATCATTTTCTTGTGTAATTGCTTGAAATTGAATGAATGCCTGACACAGAAAGAACAGTTGCATGAAGAAATGCATGAGATATTTACTCTTCAAAACATCATTTGTAACGTCATAGATTTGAATACATCATTGTAGTAGAAGACAAAATGTTAATGTGAATAATAAACAAAGCATTCAATGGCTTAGGATGGAACCAAAAGAATTAAGGCATAAGAGTTGTTGCACATGTTCTTGGGGCTAATAATCTAGGCGATTGAATTCCCAGGTGGCTTATATCCTGGGTGAATGATATCCGAGGTGGCTTATATCCCAGGTGACTTGTATCCAGGCAATTAATGATCAATACCTATATCACAAGTAACTGATATCACAGGTTGTTTACAGTATATCGTGGATGGCTAATATCCCAGGTGGCTCAAATCCTAGGAAAGCAATATCACTAGACACTAATATCCCGAGTGAATAATACAAGTGGTTGTATACCAAGTGTTTATATGCCAGGTAACCAATACCCAAGATGACTGATATCACATGTAGGCTATGGAGGTCCAGGCCTGTCCGACAAGGGAAATGCCCTCTCTGCCCGCCCTCTCTGCCCCCCCACCCCCTTCTACTGCCACCACCACTGAGTGACGTGTGACAGTAACTCAAAATTACCCTAATAGCAGATTTCTTGACATGTTGGAGATACAGGACCTTATTATTCTAATACAATGAAGTTTTTACAGGAAGCACATGTATCAATCACTTGTCTAATTTGCATATTCAGTTTTGTGCCACTCTGTTGATTAGTTCCCATTCCTGCTGGTTATCTCCCACCTGCCTTTCAACTATCTCCCACCTGGTTACCTTCCACCTGCCTCCACACTGATGACCGGTTGCTTCAGGTGTACTGCACTTCCCGCTGAAATGATAGGGAGCTTGTTGCTGCGGTGATAGTCAATCAGGTGGCTTACGCTATCAAATTCTTTGTCCTTTGTTCGTACCTAAGAATAGAGAATTTATCAAATACCGTAATAGATTTAAAAAAAAATTAATGTGTCTTTGTGTGTATAAGAATGCAATCTATGCAAAAAACAATACACATTAAAAGTTGACTACCTGCTAGAAAAATTCTGAATAATTTTGGCAGTTTCAGCAATAATTAATCAATCTTTTCCATAATTACCTTTTATTAGATATTTTAAAATAATTTTATCCACAAACCTTTCCTTCGGGATCAACTAGAAGCAGGTGTTTAGGAGTGCCACTCTGCATTCCACTTAGTACATACTGACCAGGTGTTGTCGTACTCTCGCGCACTAAGAAATCTCCATCAGCCTCCAACTTAGCTTCTGATTGTTTCCGAGTCATTGGACCGTGAAACCAAATTTCTTCTTTGAGTGGAACAGATGGTTTCACTCCTAAATCTCCTGTGCCAGTTGGAGACGGATTAAATGGTTCTGTTAGGGAGAAATGAAATATAATGAAAAATTAATCCCAACAATTTTTTTAATTGATCAAAATATATATCATCAAAATTAATATAAATTTTGGAAAGTAGAAATCAATTACAAAAATTAACCAATCCTAATTACATTCAAATACTGCTTCATCATAGAACATACAATTTAAAAGAATTCATTTAAAATCAGTATTTTTCTACTGTGTACAAATTTAACTAAAAAACAGATATCTAAAACTCTATTTCTTTCAAATATGCAACCAATTTGTACATGCTAAGATTGTAAAAATGCAAGATTGTTGAGTAAATAAAAGATAAAAACATAAGAACTCTAAATGGTGAGAAGCATGTTAGAGGGTTGCATTAATGGTTTGGATTCAAATGTTAATTTTAGCAAATAAACAAAGAATAATTGTTTCAGAACTTCATGCATTAATACTTTTATGATTTTGTTAAACTGGAATGGATTAGGATTTGGATTAGTACTGTAGTAAAACAAAACAATACAATTCTGATTGAAGATTTATAACATAAAAATCATGTTAATAAATATGTTTAAAACATAATTTTTAATAAATATTTCATATCTGCCCTTCGATGTTCTTTTTATAATTTCATGAGTTGTTTTGTTAGATGAAAGAATTTGTTATAAATTGCAGTCGAGTCATTCAAGGAAAAGTGGCAAAACCTGGAGCAAAGACTCTACTTCTAATACTTGCATAATAACCACCAGCCTACTACCAGTCAAAGCTATGAAAATGGCACAAAGAACACAATTCACAGGTAAGACAAAGATGACAAACAACGAGACAAAGATCCATTAATATCAGTAATTTCAATGCATATTTATATTTTTGAATCTTTAAAATATATATATAGTTTTTTTCGGATTAAAATTTTTAAAACAACTGCAGATAAAAAACCATAATGGTAAAGACCACAGTAATGAATAAACCACAATAATAATCAATTAATAATTATTAATTAGTTAATAATTAATGGATCTCAGTCATGTAATGCCTCTTACCCATATCAAAAGGATCATTTCCTGGGCTTGGTTGACCCAGCATGCCATTCTGACCTGTGACCCCAGTATCCATAGCAACTGGAGAGGAAAGTAGCCTGTCTGGAACTCCTGTATATACACTGTCATCAAAACTGTGGGACATCGGACTGCCGGAGAGGCTGGAACGGACCGAGGTTGGGTGATGATAGTGGTCACTGTGTGGAGTAGGATTTGGGTTCTGCCAGTCATTAACTGAATTTGATTCAAAACTAGCACTTCCATCTGCAGAGAAAAAAAATCAAAATGCAAAATAAATAGAATTGAAATTAGCCTGTAATTGGTGAAGGGTTAAAGATACTACAGGACGAGTGACTTTGTACAACCGTACTGGCATCAAGTCACAATATATTGAATTAAACTTAAGACATTGTAACAAATAGTATCTAACGGAATACTATACAAATCATTTAAAACTCATGTTGAATAACCAAAATATTTTATGAAGTGAAGATTATTAAACAAATAAATCTATATAATTTAAGTTATTAAAACAAGGTGTATAATTGGCAGTACGAAAAGCCTTCATAGTGAAAATAAGGATCTATAATGCAAATGAATAATAAATATTTCAAAATACTACATTTTTAATGCTAATGACATTTTGTTAATAAATATAAATGATGATTGCCATCATAATATCATGAGGACAGTGATGGTCATGATAATGATTATGATGGTAACAAGTTAGTGTGCAAAAATTGTACTCTAAAAGTACTAAATTTAGTACAAGCTAATCATTAAAGTGGTAGTGCACAAGGTTATATTAGAAGTGTCACTGGTTCTGGATGGTAGTGCACATGGCTATGTTGAAGTGTCACTGCTTTTAGATGGTAGCATCAAGTTCTTCATCTGTCAGTAGGAAGTAGTTGGTTAGTAATTGTAGAATCTTCAACTTAAACTGGTTATGTCTTTGTAACTAATCTAAACTCGATATGGTTTGTTAACATTTCACAGGTACTGTTTCTATATTATCTAAACTATGCACTATTTGTTGACATTTTCACAGGTATGACTTCTGTATTTCAGTATCTGAACTATGCACTATTTCTTGACCTTTTCTCGGGTATGACTTCTGTATTTCAGTATCTGAACTATGCACTATTTGTTGACCTTATCTCAGGTATGATTTCTCCACTATATAAACTATGCACTATTTGTTGACCTTATCTCAGGTATAATTTCTGTACTATCTAAACTATGCACTATTTGTTGACCTTATCTCAGGTATAATTTCTGTACTATCTAAACTATGCACTATTTGCTGACCTTTTCTCAGGTATAATTTCTGTACTATTTAAACTATGCACTATTTGCTGACCTTTTCTCAGGTATAATTTCTGTACTATCTAAACTATGCACTATTTGTTGACCTTTTCTCAATTTTGGTTTCTGTCTTATCTAAACCGAGCATGGTTCAATTACATTTTCACAGATATGTTTTCTATTTTACCTAACTCGGTATGGTTTGTTTATCTTTTGTACTGACATGGTTTCTATCTATGTAAACCAGGTACTGTATGGTTTGGTTACCTTTTTAAACAGGTATGTTTCCTATTTTATCTGCGGTGATTGGTTTATCTTTTGTACTGGCATGGTTTCTATGTTAAATAAACCTGGTAAATTTTTGCTAACTTTTAGTTCTTATCTTAACATAACACTCCTACTTTCATAATAATTATCTTTCATCTTTTTTCACCCGTTATTCATACTTTTCAGCTAGCCTTTTCTGGTCTCTAGACTACATTTTAGAAATGTATCACAAGGTTACCACCACAATCTCCCAACAATTGAGAGGGATGTACAGAGTAGATGTACTGAAAGGCATTGGCACAATAGTCAGTTAGCCATCTAAAATGATGTGTATGATAATAGTGAAAATGATAATTAAATATTTTGTAATTTCCTTAACTTACAAACTTAAATCCAACATGCTACCTAAGATAATAACATAGTACAAGGGGTACTTGCACTAATGTCTATTCTCTGCTATTTTCACAATTGGAGTTGTACTCTTCTGGACCATTATAATAATATGTGCAACATGCTCCGGCATTGTCATGCAGTTAGAATCTCGCGTGAATGATCACGAGTAAATTCATGAACATAAAGTTAGTATTACAGCAAAGATGCAGGTCCAGTAGTTGTATCTGATTATTTAGAGTTTTTGTGATCAGTTTAATAGTCCAAATGTGATGGTTGTTGTGTGGAAGCTGTCGCAATCACTTCATGCAGAGAATGTGACGTTTGACGTGCTTTAGCTGATGCATTGACCCCATGCAGGGCAGATAACTGGCGTTCATGCTAAAGTAACGGGAAGTGAACCTTGAGTTTTGCTTGAGCTTCGTCTTGATCGTTGATTATTCAGCTTTCCGGCCGATCTAAAATTATCGTAGCCTGCCTCCACCATTTGTTTCAGATCAGGATGTTTTATATTTTCGTAGCATGGTAAGACAAAACGAGACTTCGGTGACAGAACTACATTCTCAGTTTCCTTTGGGGGATTATCATACAGAGATGGCGTCCTCCGTTCGATCTTTGGTCTAGTTGTAGACGTTCTCCTCTCTGACATCGAGGGCTTTAAATTGCATTTAATCTCTTGTAATTTAACAGCGGGACTTAGATCTGGGTCTTTTTCGATTTTAATCAATGATGTTCTTGGTGTCTTGTTCAATGATGCCCGGACTTTATTAAAGTCAGTTTGCATATTAGTACTTGGTTGCTTACTCAACTCGGACTGCTTAATATCATTGTTTAAAATTGGGTGTGGCTTGCCATTTGTAACGGGTGTATGATTTTTATCTGTGCTATCTTCTTTGGCTAAAAGAAGGTGGAAGGTACAAAGGTGAAAGGTTAATGATGATGGAAGCTTGCATGTGATAATTAGAAAGAAAAATCAAACATGAATAATCAAAACTAATGGTGTAAAAGAGTGAAAATTACATGAAACTAAAACATTCAATGTAAATAAAAATGTCATAATAATTAATATACCTTTGCGTCGAACATTGCATAAAATTACAGTACATCCTTATCAATAAGTTATAGATGTACATAATTTTTTTCAACAATGAAATGCCAACCAGATTTTTAGAAAAAAATAGTCAAATATCATAATGATATTTTTTAATTATAAATTGTTTATTAATGTATTCTAGGAAGTTGCTACCTTTTTAGCTTTGATATATAGTTGAAACCAGTTCTTATGATTTTAATCACACTTAGGTCTGAACAAAAGCTGCACACATTTACAGTTTCGCTTGCAACACAAAATACTAAATTCCTTTTCATATATTTATTGAAGAAAATATACACTTTCACCAATAATGCACTTGCAAACAGTATAATGAGATAATTATTTTGAAAAAGACCTAATGTTACACCCTGAATGATGTTGGAAATAGTTGCCATAAAAATGCCAATGGGAATATGTCAAAAAAAAACATTTTATATTGATTATTTAAGATTTTAAATCATGTAGAAATTTCAACTTACACTGCTGGTTCAATGGGTTGTCAAAGACTGGTGCAGGGGTTGCCTCAACCAGGTCAATCAGTTGACCAATCACAGGCTGCTTACTATTTTCATACGATGTTTTATTATCATAGATTTTGGGATCTGTTGTATTATGGTTCATCACATCTGTGCGGTTATCGTAGAGGTCGTTTCCTTCAACATTTCCATCACTCATTGGCCTGTCATTTGGTTTTGAGGATTGGTAAATATAGGTGTGTGTTTGCTGCAAATGGTAAAAATTTTTCAATGGAGTATCATGGGTAGCTAAGAGGACAGGGGACAATGAAGTAAATTTTTTGTTGCCTTAGGTGCAATGTGGTGGCTCTAGAAATTTGAGGATGAGGGGTCTGATATGTCTGACCGACAGCGAGTTCCGAACCAAGGGGCCGACTAGAGCCTCGATTAGGGTCCCGGAATATAAATTCCTAATAGGGTTCATGGTGTGAGTTTTTTGGCTTAGTATGGCCCAAAATCATGCTTTTAGACCACAATTTTAGGGATTCGTAATTTAAATTATGTTTTTTATAGGCAAATTAATACTTTTCACCTGACAATCTCCTTGTGGCGTCAGACGACGAGGTCTAGGTCTGTCCGAAGGGGGAAGGGGGCGAATATTTTCCCTGCCCCACCCCTGCTGGCACCAACACTGCTTATGTGCACACCAGCATAAAAGAATTAAGTAAGAAGTTTGCTGCCACCAAAAATAAATAACAAAAATAAAATGAAGACAAAAACAATGGTGGTGATGATAATGATGAATATAGTGGTAGGTTATAGTGTAAGGTTTGAAACCACTGTTATGTCTTACCAATTCCAGACCATTTGCCACAGGTATTTCAGGTAAAGGCTCTTTTTGTACTGGTTTTGGTACAAAATCAGACAGGTCATTATAATATTCTGGATCTTCACCCCATGCACTCTCCTCTGAAACAAATCTACAAATATAAGGTTTTTATTTAGAAATATAAATTCTTTCATGCATAAAATATTATGTTTAATATGATTAAATTATTAGAATATGATATACATTAAGTATATTATAAAAAATCATATAAAATATCATATATTTAGTTTGGAAGTTTGGTAAATACAGTGTGTGTCTGCTGCAACCAAAAAATAATGAAAATTAACTGATAAGAATCATAATGATATTGATAATGATGATAGTAAAATTACAGAATTAAAAAATAATATTTATTGTTCAGTTTTTGCGAATTTGTCTACAAGGGCTATATCAAATTACAATAAAAAAATAATGTATTTATTCAATTAAATGCACCTGGGCATTTATTGTTGAGAAGGGTTTTTGAGGGGGCATTTATTTAAGGAAGGCATTACTTTTTATTATTACTTCTTATTCTCACTGTAAACGTGGAAGTACAACATTAATTACCGTCAAAATGTGATCATAAAGACTTATTAATCCCAACCTGGTTAGAAAAAATGTAATTCTACTGAAGTGGAACATTAATAGAATGTGTTGAGAATGATGTTGCTTCTAATAGATTTGTTTACAGTGACTTGTGGGGGGGGGGGCATTTATCAGAGAAAAAATTAATCGTCTCACATTGTTTTTTTTTTAGGGAACCATTCATTCCAAATGATGTTCAGAGGTGGTGTTTATTCACAGTGAGACGTTTCTTCAAAGCGAGAAATTTATTCAAGTAATTAAATTGGTTATGGCATCTTACCTGTCAGGAACATTAACAGCTTGTGGAGGGTTCTTTAAATATTCTTTGAACCTGATTTCAAATGCCTGTCCAATTGTAGTAATTACATCGTGTGCTAAGCCATCACTGCACTCAATCACATGACAAGCTGTTGAGATCAATAACAAATATTTATGAATATTCATATCAAGGTAATTAACATTCATTTATGTTTATTTATTCACAGATTGATTTAATAAACTTTTATGAGAATGACTCATGCACATCCACAATGATGAATATTAATTAATACTTATGTATTTTTCAGAGATTTATATCAGACTTTGAATAAAACATCAGTATATTTGATAAGGCAACTCTTATAATATTGGAGGTAATAAATTCTTAGGACTTTCAATTGAAGATAAGGGTTGAGAATTATGGTGAAATTCTGTTTGTTTCCTAGGGCAAGGCACTTTATCTATGTTGTGTCTGTCAACACAGAAGCATCAGTAGATACCTGATAAAACCTAGTGTTTACTATCGACCATTATGAAATACTCCCAGGGGAGGGGAGGTGAGCTAATTTAATGTTCCATGTAAATTATTATTTATTAATAATAATAAGCATCTCTTTTATAAATAAGAATATCTATGCCATAAACACTTTTATGAGTTTAGACATAACATTAAAAGAAAATATTTAAAAGTGTGATTGAGAAATTTATTTACCAATCAAAGGGAATTTTTGTTCATGGAAACAGTAATGAAAGGGCACGTATTATTATAAGAGTAGCACAAATAATGTAAGGGATATATTGAAAAGCTTTGATATTTAATACAAAACCTTTAATGAGAAAAGTTCAAAGTTTGCCAACTCAGGTGTCTGTCTGCAGTAATATATATTGCAGCTGGTGAGATTAAGCAGGAAAGCAATATATTTTAATAACTTATTACAAAGAATTATACTGCTAAGCTTCCAAGAAATTTGACATACAAAAAAAAACACAGCAAAAGGAGCCCTTTGTTTAAAAATTATCCCACAATTATTCTGCGGTAAAAATAAATTCCTTACCTCGTGCATTTACTGGATCCTTTGCAATGTATGCAACATAATCAGGAGTTTCCTATAAAAGAAAAAAAAAAAACATTATAAGAAAACAAATGAAAAGAAGAATATTAAATTAAAATGAATTGTTTAATTAATGACATACTTTTAAATCAGCAGTTGGGTTGTGAACAATTTCTGGTAGGTTGTGACATCAGTTGACTGTATTTCTTTCAAAAATTTGCTTTTTAATTATTTTGATGCTCTGAATGTTTAAATATTATACCATATTTTTTGTATATTTTTATGTTTTTTATATATTTTATCTTATTGTTGTTGGCCAGGGGTTTAGAGATGACCACTTGTTGTGTTTGGCTTTAGCCTATGTCATCTCTATTCACGCCCCAGGTCAATATGCATTTATGTATATCGTGACGATATATATCGTGACGAATTTTTAATAAATAAATAAACAATATACCCAAAATAAAAATCTCACAAGTAATGTTTGTAATGTTTTTTTTATAAACAACTTCACATATAATATGTTGTATTGCTGTTTTAACACTTTTATGTCTACTCAGTGTTGTAAAATTAATGATAAAACATAATAAATTGACAAACACAAGGATGCTGGAGAGGAGTGGAGTGGTAAACTCAAAGGCATGACCCTCAGAGTATTAGTCTCATTGGGTTTAAACCCTCACACCACTATAGGCGTAAACATGTATTTAATGTAGGCCTATGTCATATTCCTGTAATCAGCAAATGCAATGAATATAAATACAGAGGAAACACAGATAAATAAGGATTCCCACGCACATACAGTATCATTGGGTTCCAGATTTTGACTAGACAGTTTAATTATAACACAGTGTAAGGATGCCCAGCAGACAGTTGTCATGAACATTGAATCATTAACATACAGTAAAAATGGTACTATAATGTGGCTTCAGTCAAACTATCAATCAAGAAATTTATATGGAGTTAGTAATCCATAAAATCTTTCACCGTCCCTCAAATAGCATCTTCCATTAATGGTATTAATTTAGCTCAAAGATTTCCTAATGTTGATATAATTAATTGTAGTCTCCGGTATTAAGATTCATCGATAATGTATAATTTAGCCTATATTCTGATAATATTAAGTTAAAGTGGGCATATAGTTACTTTGAGATACACATACAAGACTACCATTGATACTAGGATATGTAGCGAGGGAAAAATGTGTACCCACCAAATTCTTTTAAACAATCTTCAAATTCACTTAAAAGTTAAGTAAATTTTTTTATTTTGGAAAATAAAAAATATGGGTTAGCTTATACACCAGCACAATAATTTTGCCCTAAATTTGGGTATAGGTCTATTTACAGCACAGGTAAGCAAAGTGCTACCCTCAGGCCACAAAAATAAAATCCTCCAAGTTTCAGCCCAACAACCATCTTTGGCTAAAAAACCCCTTGTTTTGTACAGCCCAACACCGATGATCCGGTAATAAGTAATAAATCTGCGAATAAAGCCGCATAAAAGCAGTGCATAAGGATTCTGGAAATCTGAAAACATCAGGGTTTAGGTCTAGCCCTCAGTTTAAATAAAAAATTAACTTTGGCCCTCCAACCCACTTTTATGCCCACCACTGATGTACAACATGTCGGTCCTGCTAACAAGCTTGTTAGGAATAATAACCTACCACATCGCCACCTGATGCAAATGAAATTCCTTGCATTTGATGATTTGCAATTGTCTGCAAGAACAACAACAATTTATAATTAATGTATAGATTTATGATGTACAGTAAAAATAAATAAGGTAATGTACAGTAGTTAGACTTACAGTATAGAGTGCTTTATAAGTAAGACTAAAAGTAGTAGTATCATGTTGTAGCTCATACTGTATGTAAACTTCCTTCTTGCTAAAGGGCCACTTCGGTGTTAGCTACCCTCTAAACCTGTACCAGGTACACTTGCCTGTCCAAACAGGGGCTGTATGCATTAACAATCATTATACATACTACACATGACAGCAATATTGGTCCAACATTTTTCATAAACTAAATTATATTTTATACATAATTTATTATGCAGACCTAGAGCTTACTATAGATCAACACTTATAAATCCTTTAAATCGCTTGGAAGGAAATATCAATTACACAAAACAAAACTCAAACATTGTGTGTATATTATAATAATGTTTGCATATTTTATGCTTATAAACCCAATATTTTTGTTTGTAAGAAATTTACTTTATCTTGTGCATGATCGCATGTTGAAGTTCACAGTTCATACAAAATCTTGTAGTACAATAAATATTTGTTACAAGTAGTCAATAAAATGCTGCCTATTTGTTCATCTCTGCCCATCAAAAAATAATTTTAAAAACATGGTGTCTTATAATATAATAGGCCTAATCATCAATTGCATTAATTTGAAACATATCAGATAGAAACGCTACTTCCAAGCACATAGTTAACATGGTGTAAGGCTCACATGACACTACAGAAGAAAACAGTGTTCTGGAAAAACATAAGTTTATAAAAGAAAATCTCGGAGTGTTATAGACATCTTTGTTTAGTTGCGTATTACGGATTATAACAGTTGGCTTTATATAATTTCCAAAACAGTGATTTATTTATTTATTTTGTCTTCAAAGTGATAGCACTTTCAGTTCGCAAGTGGTTCACATGATCGAAAACAAAATAGACAATTCTTTATATTACCAAACAAATTTAATAAAATTATTTTTTTACTCTCCCGATTTTGTCAGATACTACGTCTCAAAATAATTGATTCAGAATTTTACATTTTTAAGTAATTTTTTTCATAGTGTTTTTAATTCAATTTTAATGTTAATGTATTAATAGATTGCATTTATTTCTTAAAGAAATAACTACATTTCCACCAATTTTTCCATTGTTTATAATTACATTTTTCTATCATCCAGGACTTTTCACTATTATATTTGATATCGTCTATGATCATCCGAGTGGAGCTGCCATTTTTCGTTTACAACGGTAAGCTCCACTAATTTTACATTGACTTATGCATAGGAAATCCTGCATCATAACTACCACAGCTATTTATAGAAACTTCAGCAGCTTTGAGTGTTTCACCACTGCTTCACCACAATTGGATTGTACAAGGCGACTAAGACTGGGGTCATAGGTCATCAATGGGATAAAAAAATCCCAGTATATATTTGTACCAGGTGGAAAAGAAAAGGGTACAGAATAGCTGGGTACTGTATAAAATCTATCAATTATACCATTGTCTAATATTCCATAGGAAATTACTGGCTTCCTAAATGTTTATCTAAGTTTAATTTATAATTAATGCATGTATGAAATATTATATGAACTAAAATCAAAATGAAATGAAATGTTTTGAAGATAGTCACCAGATACTGATTTGTCTCAATTAAGGTGTTATATACACTGATTTAATACCTACTTAACCAAGAGCTGGAGTTAACAGGGCAATAATAGAGATCTTGAAGATGATGATGATGATAATGACAATGATGAAAATTGTGGTAATGAGGACGATTATGATATTAATGATGATGATGATGAGGCCTAAAAAAATAGTTTGCCCTTCTTTCTTTTAAATGAAAAAAGAGCAGGTGGAAAAAGTTTTTTTTTGTAAGATACTCTTCAGATGGAATAAAAATAACTCACAGAGGCCTAGAATGGCAACATCTTACATCAGACAACTTTAGACTAATTTGTAGGGCATCTGGCAAAAAATAAAATCAATTCACTCACATTTTTTTTTTATTTGTAAAATTAAAAATTAAAAAAAAAACTTTTTTAAAGTTTTTTTTGTTTTTTTGCCCCTATTTTTTTTTTCAGTGAGTTAGGGGCGGGTGAGGAGGGCAAACAAAAATATTTTTTTTTTGGCCTGATAACAAAGCTTCTTCTGGTGTCATTCCTGATTGCAATGGTCATTGTAATAATGGTAATATTATTATAATACTACATTATCAGTGGCTCCAGACAAATTTTATAGGAGAAGTCCAACAAATCTGAGAGTGGGCTACCTAGAGCCTCAGGAATTTGAGGTCTAGGAATAAAGACCATGGTGGAGGAAGGGGGTAGATTTATAATTTAGGGTGCTAAAAATTGTGCTTTTCAACCAAAAACCCTGGGAACTATAATAAATTTGATTGAATCGCCAAATATTTTTAGTCAAATGACCTCAAGTGTCCAAAGACAGCTGGTCCTTGATGATGATGTCGTTGTACCGTATATTCTCGCATGTAAGACAAGGCTTAAAATAGCAAATGACAATTGAAAAACAGGGGGCCGTTTTATAAGTTCAACACAATTTTTTAAAATGTTTACATCATGTTAATCTTATGTGTGGATCGTCTGTAACATGCAAATTTACTATTCAAATGAAGTTACTAAATGTTGGGTTGAATGAACACAATTTTAAATGCAGGGAAATAAAACACTAATGGACATTTAAAAAAACCCATAAAACAGTATTATTTGGAAGATTAGCCTTACACTTGGCTCCGTTTTTAGCCAGCAAGATGCAGGTATCAAGACCATAAAGTGCAGCATAAATTAAGCATTTCGAAAGTAAAACAGGGGTGGGGGTCATCTTATATGCACGACATACAAAAATCATAAAAAATGTTCTCAAACTTGGGGGTCGTGTTATACACAAATCACCTTATACGCGAGTATAAGTATATGTGGTATAATACCATGATGACAATCATGTTGATGATGGATGTTGAAGAAGATTACAATTCATTACGGTTATGATGATGATAATAACATGTTTCAAATTCTCACCTTGCCCGTTTCCATTATCATCAGGTTGATGCTCACTGTTGATATTGTCAGGTTCACATTAGCACCGCCAAACTGAATGTTGGGTAATTCCCCAAGAACTTTGTTCACCTGCTTGCCAGCCTAAAAAAAAAAAGAAATCACACCAAACACCAATTAATCAAACACCAAATTAATCAAACATCCAATTTACCATATACTTTAACAATGTTCATTGTGTTGGTTCTTTCAAGCTGTTGACAATGATGACGATGCCAAAGACTACTGTACGACTAAGAATGGTGATGATTACAGCAAAAATGACAATGATGATTGTAACAATGCAACTGCTTATAATTATACTGATGATTAAAATGACAATTATGATTATAACAATGCAACTGCTTATAATTATACTGATGATTAAAAATGAAAATTATGATTGATAATGAAGACAATGACAAGAATAACAAAAATGATGATGATCATGATAACAATGGCAATGATTATAATCAGAATGATGGTGATGACTAAGAAGAAAATAGTGACACTGATGATGAATGCAATGATGACAAGATAAAAAAAAAAAAGAATGACAATAACTACAACAATTAAAGATATTAATGTTTGCAAGTAAAGTAGTTCACCAAATTTACCTTCTTTTTCCGATTATATCTGAATCCTGCTGCGTCACAAACTCTAAAAATAGCCTCTCTGAAGAAAAAAAAACAGACGTACATGAATCAATAAAACTGAATTGGCTGTGGCAAAATCTGGGAAAACCTAAATAAGATACAAGTTACAAGATTCCTTTATTGTTAAAATATCATTAAATCTACACTCTGACATACATTGAGCATTGCAGGATATTTTTATTTTAGTAGTTATTTACATACTGTATTATGGCACAAATTAAAAGACAGGGTTTACTGTCAGCAAAATACCTAAATAAAATAAAAAATACAATCATAAAATAATAAAAAATAGCTAGCTAATTGCTAATTTACATGACTAATACTTTAAATAGTTAATCAGTAAGATTACACTACAGTATAGTATTACAGTATCCACACCACGAAAGTCACCATATGAAAATACATCACCAACATTAAGGGCAATCATAAATACACTACAGCTTCCCCTGACCTTTGTGTTGGTGGTACTATACATTTATTGCAAACAACATTAAGCCTTCAATACATTTATACATTATTATTTGTATGCAAATAATAAACAGGGCAGAGGGGCCTCTGAGGAGCAAGTTCCTAACTGCAACAAATTTGTTCAAATAATAACCCAATATATATTTCACTATTCCATTGCTACTAAGAGAAATACTGGCCTTGTAAACTTGTCTGTACAAATTATATTGTAATTTTCAATAAATGGATGTTTAAATAATATAAGACAAACGCAAACTTTATTCTTGGTTTCAAGTTAAAATCACGATAATGCAAACAATGTACATTTTCTTCAATCAAGGACACGTTGATATTATTAGAGGTTTTCAACGCCCCTGGAGGGTCCTGCATCATTATGATAAAGCGTTGTGCGGATTATGAAGCTTATTAGGCAAATGCTATTACTCTCTATTATACAAAGCAATTGTACAAAGCAGTATAGGGAAGTACTGCATGATTTAACATTGATACAATACTAAACATATGGATGTATTGCACTAAACATTCTTTGCTATCTGTACTCTGAGCAAACACCATTTATGGAGGCACCTGCTAAATTTACTGCACTCTGAATATAATATCCTACATTATTACCAAATTATTATGGAAAAACCATACCAATATTTATATAAATAATTCAATATAAATAATTTACAATGGCAGATTCCAAGGGAGCCCAGTCGGCCTGGGCCCCTTAAATATTTCCGAATTATTTTTTAAAAATTGAGAAAAAAAAATGATACTCAATTTAAATCTAAGAGTACTGTTTCCGGTCATCTAGAAGTGCAAAAATATTATCATAAATTTTGAGGTGTATAGACCCTCCGTCTGTGCCAAAGTAGCTCACTAGGCCCCACTCCTGGATCCACCACTGATTTATATAACCATTCCAATAGTTATATGAATTATTTAAATTAAACACATTATCAACTGAATTTAAAGCACATGTTCTACGCAATGGGGGTGTCAGCGGTGATGCAGGGACAGCTTAAATCGGAACCAAAAGAAATTTTTAAAAATACTATTTCCTTTTGGGCATGATAAATTCTAATTTGTTGTAGGCCTACTGTTGAACAGCTTCAAATGATAAAAATGTTCTCAGTATTTCTAAACGCCAGCTTATTCCTGATCCCACTTGATCTGTGTCCCTGGACCCCACTGGCCACCAAAGGAAATTGCCAAACCCCCTGTCGGATAACTTAGCTCACCATAAATGTGTATCATACAGAGACACCCATGGGTCTAGGTGCTACTTTATTGTAGTAGCACGGTAGTAGCAATATGTAGCACAATCGGTTTTTTTTAAGCTTAAAGCCTTGTTTTCATAAACTCACTACTCTGCAGTGTCCCTACAGCGTCTTCTCTTTAAAAAAATATATACACTCAATCACACTATGTTGTATCACTTCCCATAACATTTATAACAGGGGTTGTGATTGGTCAAATTGTTGACAACCAAGCACAGTAGACAAAAATAGTTTAACAAGGTGACAACCTTGTAGTGTTGCTTATATCTACGATAATTCTCTGTGGGTAGGTACTCTTCAAAATCCATCCCTATATCTGCTAGAAATGATAATATAAAGCCAAATTGAGATGCCTGGGGAAGTGAATCACTATACTATTTAACATTTAATATTCTAAATTCAGTTTTGTGATACCCTGATATAAACAACAGCATGATTCATAACATAACAATAATGATATACCGTATGTACTAGGCATAGCCACTTCCTATTATAAACATATTTTATAGCTGTATAATTTATTATGGACCTTAAAAATGACTTACTTTGTTACTTGGCCTCTCATGTCAAAGGGTAAAGTTCGCATTGACTGTTTAACCTCTAGACATCCAACATACTGCAAAGAAAAACACAAGTTATTGATTGAATTAATAATTGATTGAATTAATTAGATAAACTGAATTACCTTGCAGAACATTTCATTATTTGGTTACTGTATTAAACAGATATTTATCGGTTCACCTTAAATTGTGTTATTTCACTATAATGGTATATGAGCGCAGGAGCTATTATAAATACTAGTCTATACCCAAAAGATTGCACCCCAATATTACTCCCCGGGGAGGGGGGAAAAAAGCTGCATGTTGTACATATTTTGTGGTTGGACATTATGGAACTGGTAACAACAGTAATAACAGCTTAATAACCAACCAGCGGTGGTTCCAGAGATTTGCCAACATGAATTCAACAATTTTTACAAAGATCTGAATTAAAGGGGACTGCTTGGTGGGGTAGATATTAATGGTTGAAGCTGCATTCACATTGTGACATGAACTGAAATTTGGACTGCATTTCAATGTGTTGCCAACGTCCCTATTCTTACAGACTGCTTCGATTTTTTGATGGGCTCATAATAGGCCTTGCGATTCGAATATTCGGTTTCAGTGTGTTGCTAATGGTAAAATCAGGAATCCGAAAACCTGGGTGGGGGAGGAACTTCTAATAAGAATAAAGAATGAATGATGAAATGAACATAAATATTGTCATTATTATTATTATTATTATTAGAATTATCATTATTATTTGCATGCCTCTAAATTTTGTTGTACTTATTCTACGATCACATAACATGCCTTGGGCTATACACTAGCTCTGTGATCGTAAACGTGCATTGAACAGGCTGTTCTCACTCAGTGATCAAACTACATGCCTCGCAAAGTCCCTTGATGATCCTTTCAGTCGATTTGAATTATTCTGTTGAATTTAAAATTGATGTTTTTCTTCAGACTATCTTCATATCTGACTCTAAAATAGATAATGTCTTTCAAAGTGGGATCTGACCTCTAAATCAATGACCCAGTATTTGTGAAGAAATCTTTCACCTTCAGTAACACACAAAAACTTCAGAATTTACCCACTGAAGTGTTACAATAGAATTTGTTGTGTAAATCTATTTCAAGAAAATTATGATTATCAGTTCTAACATGGTCACATCAGATAATACTTGTTTTAATACAAATTTTGGTTTTATACCATTACCAGATTTGAAATTGAATGTCACAAATGTTAATATCAATTCATGAATTTTTAAATAATTTTTACTTATTATTTTACATGCTATAATGGTAAATGGTTTGATGGTGTCTGCGGTCATGATTATAGAGAGCACTAAAGTCGGGAAATGCATCAAGTGTACTCATAATCATATAACTTGTAACGTTGTTTCCTGATTCAATTTTCTTTCCACATTGTGATTTACTATATGTGACTTTTTATTCTAGGTCCTACAGAGAAGAAATAGATACTGTAGGCCTATATTTTGATTGAAATTGAATGAAACAGATATCAACTTCCAAACCTAAAATTAAATTTGCAGTGAAAAATATTAAAGGGATGTAAATTGTTTTTTTTTTTATATTGTGGAAGGGAAAATCAGGGGAAGAATAAGCAGAGGATTTCTGCTGATTAAAGACAATATTTTAAAATAGGCTCCCAGTGAGAGAGTATATCTACTGCCTGAAATAGAGTACTGTATGTTTACAATCAATCTGAAAAGGTAAAACCATGGTCCAAGCAAGACAAATCTTTGCATATAATGCAATATCCCATCAAGCACCTCACAGGATTTACTCTCACAAGCAAATTCCAGACGATAAATAAGGGTCTACCAACACCCGCAGGATGCAAAACCTGCTGCAATAAATTAATACCACACCACATCACAATTATTACTGTAGATTGATGTCTCTTTTTGCCTTTTACCGAATCTATTCTGTTTTCTTTATTGATTCTGTTTGTTATATTTCTCCAACATGTAGTGGAGGTTTCTATTTCTGTTCTTAGAGGATTGAACATTTAAAAAAAATAAAAAATTCTGGATAATATTTTATATGATGTATATGATGATCTACAGTACCAAAATTAATACATTTTATACATATTATTGGAATAATTAATAATAAACTATCAAAGATGTAGAATGTCTAACATAACAATTGTTTAAGAAATTAAAATCCAATTTAGCTTTTATAAAATGCAAAAAGGTCTTTAAATAATTTAAAATCCAATTAAGCTCCAATTAATCGCTGGTACTATATTATAAATTGAGTTGTTGAGTTTTTTGACTGATGTTTCAAATATTTGACTGATTGACTGACTGATTAATGATATTATTTGACTGACTAGTTTACTAATAGATTGATTGATTACAGTAACTAGTGTATTGATTTAAAGATGTATCAATCGTGTTGATTGATCGATTAACTGAGTGAATGATTGAATGAATGATTGATTGTTTGACCGATTAGTGGCTAGAACTATATTGACTAATGAATCAATTGTTATGTTGATTAAGTTGGTATTTGGTATATTTAATAGGTTCAACTTAAAATAAATTTAAAATTAAAATATTATACGAAATTGTTTTGTGGTTTTATTTTTTTAAATAAATTAGATTTCAAGTTGATATTAAGTTAGTGGCAAGAAAAAATGATTTTTGGAATTTATTACTTACTCTGACTCCATAGCATATGCCTCCAACTTTAAGTCTCTCGTCCGGATGAATCCACCCTCTATTTGGTTTATTGATGAAGGTACCAGTCTTCGTCCACAGATCATCGTTTTTCCGACCAATTTTTCCCGGTCCTTTGTTATTTTTTAAGAAGCCTGCCATTTTCAGTCTTGACTGTCTCTGAAAAACCCTAGAACAGAGTATAGGTTCGCAGGTCATTTTGATAAACTTTCACTGAATGAATTTTTATTTTTCGGTATCTTCAGTCTAAAAATCTGTTGAATCCAAAATTATTATGCAGTCTGGACAATAGTATGCGAAACTTCCTGATGCAAATCAAAATGTTTTTTTAATGCATATTAGCAATAATTAGGAATCAGAATAACCATAAATATAAATATCCATTTACAGCTATTGTGGGTACTCTGTCTCCATCTTAATTATGTATTTCTATAAAAAAAAAAATTCCATCTGTCATGGCTCATAAAACAGTGGGTAATGATGGTTTCTTTGCAGTTTTACAGTTGGTTTCTTGCAAAGCTTCAGTCCCTTAACACTGGCTGAGAAAGATGATGTTATCCTCAATTTATAACGCTATCAACAAAAACAAGTTCACTATCCTCCTGCTAGGAATTACGCTTTAATTACACTATCCTTTTAGAAAACAACCACGCAAGATTTTCCAAACCGTGACCAACGATGTTACAATAATCATTCCATCGAGAATCAGTTGGCTTGCCAATCACAGGGTAAAGTTATATCGTTTTTCAAACTCACTATCCTTCTTATAAATAAAACTGGGGACTTCCTTCCCTTTCGTTAAATCGTAATTCACAAACCAATTCTCATGGAATGAATAATCAGAATAAAAGAGAATACTCTCCGCTAAAGAAAAATGGCAAGGACAAGCTATTAGCCCACGGATTTGCAATCATCATCACTAGCCAAATTTAGTGGTTGAATTTTGGAAGTGAAAAGTTCAAATATCCATATTTTAATAACCCACAATGATTGGTGAACTTGAATTTCCTTAATTATTTGACCATTTTAGGAATGACGACTAATGGCAGAACTCTGCAGTAAGTCTAGAGTTTATTCATACATATCTGGTAACAGTATATGCATATCAGTTTTTAATCCAAGTATCTGTTAAACTTCATCAACACTTTGAGGCAAACAAATACCCAGCAATTAAATGAACTTGCACACAGTCAACTGACTGACATAGAGATGCAAACATTTGGATAGTTGGAACAAAAATAAAATTTGACACAATCACATTTGTAGGAAATTTGAAGCAGATCTTGATGATCTTTTAATAAATGTCTGGATAAAATCTCTAAATTGAACCTGCTTCCTTACAGATGTAAAAAAATTTAGCAAAAATCCATCCAATTTAAAGTGATAACTCCTTTGACGTCTATTCCTACAAAAGTTACACAAACGTCTACTCTGCTGTCTTGGCCGAACCTGCAACCCTCTGGCATAAAAATCCATGCACGAACAATGATACAAAAAAAAAACCTCTGCAATAGAAACATTTGAATATGAATAAATTTAAAATCAAGAAGTTGGTTTTATTCCTAAGCCACAGTTTCCCATTGCACACGTATATACACACCATATAAAAACTGTTGCATGAGCTTACAAAATAACCAATCACCATAAAAAGATTGCAAGCGGACTTGGAAAGCAGCCAATCAGAATCAGTTGATCTAACCCAGTCTATTGACTAACAGGTGTCAGCGTACAACTATGACGATGTTCATAATGTAAGTTAGCATAGAGAGGGTGCATTATCACAAATGTACAGTAAATGCAAGTACAATCCACGGATTTATTAATTGATCAGTTAACAGTTTGTAATGCATTAACAATGATGTACGCATCAAACAGTTATGATCAATATAGTGGTGTAGAAAGCAAAAATCATCCCTGCCTCATAAATCAAAATTATGATAAATTATGACTATAATGATAACATGTACCAAAATAAAACTATTGCTCAATTTTTTATACAAAAAATAATTGAAAAATTAACTAAACTGACCAGGTTGAGAAAATACTGAAAATATAAATGAAATACCAATTGTGATAGAATGTAGCCTAAATGGTTGGGTATGTTACAGTACATATTTGAGTGGAGTTGAGTAGCTTAGTGGTTAAGATGCTTGCCTTCCAATTGCAGTGCCCTGGGTTCAAATCATGTGACAGCAGGCTAACTAACTACAACAAATCCACTCCTAGTAATGAGACTTAGTCTATAACTGGGCCTTGTGGGAGAAGTGTACAGTAGATAGACTGAGCCCAGTAAAGTAAAGGAAAAAAATCTAAATTTAATTAAGGAGAACTTGTTAAAATTATATTATAAATAAAATAAATTTCCACAGTAAAAATAATTATATAAAAAAAATCTTACAATATGTTTATTTTTTTTGTTTTTTTTTTGTTTTTATTTTACAAGATATACCAAAAGTATGTAAAAGAAAGTATACAACACTTCCTACATTCATTACTAAAAAAAATGCACTCAATTTTCTTTTTGAAGAATAAAACTAACAGTCTTGTGAAGTTCCGTTAGATACAACATCATTTCCAATTTACAGATAACATCGTCGTATCCTCTTACAGCACATGAAACCTCTGCTTTCATTTAGACTTCCTTGGGATTTTTGATTTAAGGGGGCGGTCTTAACACCACACACTTAACATACTTAACTTATCTCTTCCTAATCTAAGTCATTCGTAAAATGAGGGGGTACTTCAAATCTAGGAAAGTTGAAGGAAACCAGTTACCATTCAGTAGTTTTGAACATACAGTACAGTACTATATGCACTGCTGTTCAATATCAACCTCTAATCACTTATTAATGCAGACACTATTGCTATAAACTATGAATTATTAATGGTATAGAAATGAGCATCTTTTGTTAAAGCTCTCCAAGACAGGATTTTAACATGTTAACCTCTTAGAAACATGCAACAAAATAAGAAACATTATACAGCTTGGACAAACATCAAACTATTGATGGGTCACATTCAATACCAGACCAGGGGCAGGTCCAGATTTATTGAAATTTTAAAAATTTTGCAGCAAAACGATGATTATGCAAATGACTAATAAGAGGAAGAATGTTCAGACTTATGAAATAAATAGCATACCAGTTTGTTGGTCTAGACAAATTTTTAGCCGTCATAACAACAGGAACCAGAAACAAGATACAGACACACAAGGATACTATGTAGTATGCAAGCTGTAATAACCATTGTGACATTCACTTCCTATTTAGCTAAAATCTGTTTCAATCTTCTCAGAAAAACAAATTGGTAATTACGGTGATATTTATTTATGTTATTGTTACTTCATGTAACTGAATACAATTTACTATACCGTACAGTTTGTACCGTACAGTTTGTTCCATCCTGTGTGTACAGTTAAAAAACTAAAACAGATCATATCCCTTATTTCTAACTTTTGCGATATCTCTCTTTGGAATGTGTTAACTTAAAATTTACTTTAATAATTTGAATACTTTAATAAAACAACATTTGAATGCTAAAAATGTTCTTGCCAATCTAACTCTTAAGCCACCTTCATACAGAGCTACGTTACCACAATATTACGGGAATCTTCCTGGCATTGCCTTCTGTACGAATAAGTCAGGGCTAACCACAGCCGCAATATTGGTGTTACGTGGCGTTCTATCTCAGACCTACAGTAGTAACACTACTGCATTACGGCTGTTACTGTGCGTTCCGGCATGCGTCTGAAACAAAAGCAGGTCACATACCCGCAATATTACTTTATTTAGTCTAAATAAAGGTAACGAATTAGACAAATGTTGAGATAAGGTAGAACAGAATTGTTAGTATAGTCATGGAGAAGTGTTGGCAGGTATAAGAAATTTGCCAATGTTCAGGCAGGCATGTAGTTATGGTGGGCAGCCTTAAAGTTTTCCACCTAGTCTAAAGCTAATTTCATGGCCTTCCACCCACCCTATTAACCCACTTTTCCATCCTTAAAATCCAATCTTATTATTTTAGAGTTAACACATGTTATTTACCCACCCACACTTAGTTTTCTACAGGAGCAACAAAACTGTTCAGGACAATTATTAAAATTATATTAGAAGTAATAATAAACCACAAAATAATAAAATTGGCCCTATTATCCTTATAATAAAAACTCATTTACCGGTACGTGGTATTATTGGGGGTAGGGGTGGAGACTATGCCTACATCGAGACACAGCAAACTGATATCCTCGGACATATATTGATAAAGCAGTGTACAGTGAGGTGCAGTAGGCTGGTTATATCATAAATGCTATATAGGAAAACTTGCATTTTGTTTACACAATTAACATTACCAATGGCTCTGTCAGCGTGTGCGATCCATTCATACAGAAAGGCGTTATATTACGGCAATATTTAGTTGGTATGTATGGTTTTATGTCGATAAGTGTAAAGGTATTATTACCGCAATACTACCAGAACCTGTGTCTGAAAATGGCTGTAATAACTACAGAAATATTGCCTGCATTCTAAAGCATGGTATTTTCATGATAAAGAAGTGATGTCACCAACCTACAAATAATCCAGGTAGTACAAGAAAATTAAGCAACCAATTTGAAGTGGTTGTCGAAATGATGACAATGGCAGCAATAATATAAAATTATGGCTCCATAATTAAGTGAAAAATACAAAAAAAAAAAAAATAAAGTAAAAATACTAACAATCAAAATAATAATAATAATGCAAATTAGCAATATAGTTCATTTTTAACTAAAGGAATAATAAAAATAATAACAATAACTATTATTAATTTAACTAAAACTGAAATTCTAAATCTTTAAAAACAACATAATGTCACTTGTTAGAGCAAGAGACTAGAAAAATCAGAGATTTCAGGTTTGCAGAATCCAGGCACTTGACTGGGATGACATGCTTCCCGCTGCCAGTAAATTCCCATCCCTGCAGGATGCTATGGCCTAAAAATGGATAATGTCTGTTATCAGGTTGGTTGGGAGACATATATCACAACAGCTAAGAAGTTCCAAAATATTATGACACACTGTATAGGCCTACCTAAATAATATTTTAAATGCTGGTGCAGCAAAAGAGGAGATTTTATTAGGCGTTTTAAATCTCCCGATGGGTTCCAATTTTGTGTCCTTGAAAAATTTCAATGCTCATTTTGAGTTATGATGAAGCAGGGTTCACAGGTAGTTGTAAGCAGATGGTTGCTAAGATACCGCTGATATCATTGTTCATCTGCGATTACTATGGTAATTTTTGACAGAGAATTCATTTTAGTAGTAGAGGAGACATTTTGCAGTATAATCTGTGTCAGTAATTGACATAATGTATAAAACAAATGGGACTTTTAATCTGTAAATAATTTGTCGTTCAATCTTCCTGGATGTATTACTTACTGTATCATGAGGAAGCAGAAATTAAAAGGTTGAATTATAAATTTTTAATGATCTGATGTTAAACAAACATATCACAGTACAGTCATTATAGAAAATCATTACAAATTAAAGAGAGGATGATGATGATGATGACGCTATGTTGATAGCACCTAACCTCATTTATTATTAAAAAATTGTGTGTAGTAAAATTTAAACCTAGCAGCACATTAAATACTAAAACAAACTTAGTGACAATGTTGAGCTGTATTCAGTGGCGGATTCAATGGTGGTCCAGCCAGCCTGCCTCCACCTCCCCCCACCGTTCCCCCATCCCCGAAATTGTTTGAAATTTTTTTTTTTTAATGTGGATATAAAAAAAAAATTCTGATAGTGCAATTTTTGGCCATCTACAGTAGAGGTGCCATTAAATCAAAAAATTTCCAACCATACAGTAGTGGGGCTGAGGTGGTATACAGTAGATCCTCCATGTGAAAGTACCTCTCTGGGCCCCTCTATTTTGAATTCCTAGACGCAGGGTTCGCGGAACGCCGCCCTCAGCGGCGAGAGCGAAGCACAACTCAGGGTCAAAAGTGGAACGTGAAATTTCGATATGGTTTTCGTAGTCAGATTTTCGAGAAAAACAGCTACCCGTATTTCTCGACTGAGACGTCAGTGGGAGCTGTAATTTGTATGGCAAGGAGATTGTGCAACCCTTAATTTGCATTAAGGAAATTTACGCCCAGAAACCTTGTAGTTATTAATATTTTGGTTATAATAAAAAATATTCATTTTTTGGTGACGTCACACTCACAATTTATGCATACGTCATAAGCTGGATTACGTCACCTTTCCCTGGTAAGGCAAACTTTCCCGGAGGTAAACAAGGTACCTCTGCAACTGAATTACTCTTAGTTATTTGCTTTTTTTTTTCTTATTTTAATTTATTTCTTTCGAAAGTGTACTTTCTATCACATATAAATGCACTGCCTAGTTAGGCCTGGGCCTAGGCCTTGTCTTATTGTTATGCCTCATCGTCCCCCTACGCAGTACAGTACATCAGTAGCCCCCTTCCCCCCATACAGTACAGACGTTTGCTAGGCAACAGAACGTGATTGCACCTTCCTTCCCAGGTGTAATTACATTGGCATATTGTTAGCTAACCAGTTGTGTGTGTTTCATTGTGAAAATGAGTACCGCGGCGTACTCATTTTCACAAAGCATTTGCATCCCCTCTTGCAAAGAGGGAACTTCGAAATAAGTCTCCAT
Organism: Anneissia japonica; assembly: GCF_011630105.1. Lineage (NCBI taxonomy): Eukaryota > Metazoa > Echinodermata > Crinoidea > Comatulida > Comatulidae > Anneissia > Anneissia japonica. Next base: position 140,234 of record NW_022753015.1, read on the forward strand.
ATTTTTGCTAATTAAATTAATCACCGTAACTTAGCTTACACTTATGCATTTAGGGAGCACTTAAAATGTACAATAATCATTTCAATGCCCGACAAACCCCGAACTTTATTCATGCATTAGGCCTATATAATACTTTCATCTTGCTGTACTGCGACTCCAACATCACTGGCGCATGGTAACAACCAACTGACTGCAGACCAT
>NW_022753015.1:140901-169233 GCF_011630105.1 Anneissia japonica
CCTCCCCCATACAGTACAGACGTTTGCTAGGCAACAGAACGTGATTGCACCTTCCTTCCCAGGTGTAATTACATTGGCATATTGTTAGCTAACCAGTTGTGTGTGTTTATTTGTATGAGTACCGCGGCGTACTCATTTTCACAAAGCATTTGCATCCCCTCTTGCAAAGAGGGAACTTCGAAATAAGTCTCCATATTTTTGCTAATTAAATTAATCACCGTAATTTAGCTTACACTTATGCATTTAGGGAGCACTTAAAATGTACAATAATCATTTCACTACCCGACAAACCCCGAACTTTATTCATGCATTAGGCCTATATAATAGTTTCATCTTGCTGTACTGTGACTCCAACATCACTGGTGCATGGTAACAACCAACTGACTGCAGAGCAGACCATTTCCGTCACACATTACTCTAGATGTGTATAAGAGACAGTCCTGATAAAGTCCACTGTGTGGACGAAAGCTAGAAAATAAATTCTATTTAGTCTATATAGTAACCATTAATTAAATCTCAAGTTGTACAGGACTTTGATTTTTGTTAACAATCCGATGTTAAACAAACATATCACTGTACATTCATTACAGAAAATAATTACAAATAAAGAATAACAATGATGATGATAATGTTGATGGCATTGGCACCAAACACATTAAAACTGTTTTAAGTAAAAATCAAAGTAAGTCAATAAAAAAAAAACCAGAACAAAATTAATGACAATGTTGAACCATGGAGGACATTGTATATTCCCTCCATGGTTGAACTGTATTTAGTCTACTAATTCCTCCATGGTCTATATAATAATCATTAATTAAATGTTAAGTACTGTACTACGGTACAGTAGTACTTTGAAACCAGATAATTAAACAATACTAAAGAACTGTGTCAACAAAAACTTGTGTTAAATTGCTAAATATAGAATTTCAACTAAAGTACTGTAGTGTACTTTTGTTTTACTTGAACGGTAACATTAAAGCTCTGTCCACTAGTTGTATGCTCATAAAACAGTACAGTACAGTCCTAATGTGCCTATATATGGTCATAATGTGATGTCATCATGACCATATTTAGGCATATCACATGCTTTTGTCAAATAAAGTATGATAGTCTAGACAGAGCTTTAGTGATGTTTATCATACTTTGCCATCATTACTAAATATTTACCGGACCATGAGTAAAAGAAAATACTTGTTTCGTTTTTGTTTTGTTTTAATTGACAATAAAAGACAATACAGTTACAAAACAGAAAGCACACAGTCTTTAACAAGTCACAAATATTTTGCTACAGTACGCTATATAAATAAATAGAGATGTTTACTATAACAATAAGGAAATTACTTTTGGAAAAAAAAATTATTTTAACATGGTAAACAAACTGTAGAATGAAGGTTGATTAAAAAAAAAAAAACATATTTTTTAGTAAACAACAAATCACATTCAAAAAATACCATAGTGTAAATTCATGTAAATTTCTTGAAACATCCCAATATACTGTATACATCCAATGTAAATATACAGTAACTTAAAATCAACAATAATTGACAAAACATGAGATTTATTGATGAGATTATGATAATTATTATGAAATAATTATAAAATTATGAAATTTCCTCAAAGAAGGAAAAATAAAGTTTCCTTGCATCCTTGATAATTTTGATGAATATGGCAATGATACTCGTTGTCATTGATGATATCGTTATTATCATCAATGATAATAACGATATTATCATCAATGACAACGAGTATCATTGATGATAATATCGTTATTATGTCTTCTTGTGGCATAGAATCATCATCAGAAATAATTACCATATCTCAGGATATGAAACCTCAATGAAGGCAAAATGAAGGTATTTTAAATTTTTTTGGTAGGATTTATTGACCTCGAAGCTTATCATCTTCAAAGTGCTTTTGCATTTTTCAAAGTGCATTAATAAAATTTTTAGGCCAACTTCAGCAAGAAACCTAATCCATTCTACCAAGTCCATTATATCGACATCTTTATGCTCCTACTTATTACTAATTGCATCCATCACATTCAATTTTCCAAGAATACTCTGATGTCATGAAGGAAAGATTAATGAATTATGCATGGCAAAATTGAAATTTCCTATTTAATTTATTGTAGTTCTTCAGTACATGCACTTGGCTTTTTATATAAAGTGTAAAACAACATACAGTGTTTACAATAAAACACAACAATGCAAATTACTTAAATCTTGGAAGTCAAACTAAACAGAAAATATGAACTTTACTTTTAGCATTTTCTTTGTCGATATACTGCAAAACCAGCATGGCAAACAAATTAGGAATGACAATAGAAATTTCAAAATAAAAAACATGATGAGTACATTTCAAAGTTCACAATGAACCTAAACAATGTGTCATAAACAATTAAAGACAATTTTTAATATTTCTATGATTTTTCATTAAAGCAGGACTCTATAACTTGGGTTATGATTCACTTAACTTCCAGGATAACAACACCATTTCCTTATGACACCTCAAGCATAGTCACATGACCATAATATACGTACGTAGTTGTACAGTAAAGTAGGCCCTACTATTTGAAAGACTATATTCACAACAGAGGGTCTAGCATCCCTATTCTTTGCTTACAGTACGGTCCATTGGATTTTCCTAGTAAATTAAAAATGTCTGTAAGTCCGCAAAAAATTAAATTTAATTGTTTTATTTGACAAACTGTTGTATGCCCATATTCATTATGTGCCTATACACATCCCTATATGGTCATAATATGATGTCATCATGACCATATTTAGGCATGTCACATAAAACTTGATAGTTAGAACAGAGCTCAAATGCTTTTTTGATTCTTAAATGAGTGATTCAACGTTTAATTTAATAATTGAGGGTTTGCCAAATTTTGGAAAACACAGTGACGCTAATATCTTTAAAACATCTTCCATTTGACAGAACCCTACTGCCAGACTGGATATTGGGGACTTTGTGGGGAGTAACTTTAGACCTAGAAATCGGAAGAAGCATTTTGGAAAATGAAGAGACTGCATTAACCGCAAATTTTGCATTATTGTATGAAGAACTCTTCATATTTAAAACTACCAATGGATTTAATACACAGCAGTTTGTTTTGACACTTCCATATTGCAAGATTGTCAGGGGAAGATCCAGTAGGGGGCTTGTACCTTAACCCTAACCCCCGTTTTGCCATTAAATTAAAAAAATTTCAATGCAAAACTATGTTATGTGCTACTAACCTATTATGAGACTGTTGTGCACCCCCACCCCCTCCCCCTGTTCCAAAGATTCTGGATCTGCCCCTGATTATTCAGCTTAATTTTTAATTTAATGGTGTATTCTCTGTAGGAAAAACAAATTTACATCCACAAGCATTTTAGTGTGGAAGAGTACTGTATATATACAGTGTATCCGAGTCCAAAGAAATACAGTCTAAAATATCGATGGAATATATACAAAACGAAAACAAATTACAGTACAAGATTCTAAATGATAACTAGGGAATGCTGATCTAGTAATTTACTAAGAAAGTATCATTTATATGCTACTGTAATTTTGGTACTACAGACAAGCAGAAGTAGATAAAGCAAAGCAGTACAGCGGAATGAGTCATCACAGATCTGACCATATTCTAAGGTGGTCAAGCAAACTGCTACTGTGAAACCAACATTTTACAAATTATAAATAATATAGGTAGGTCTCCCTCCAATGAAAGACCACTTTTGGGAATGGCGTTTCCTTGGCAGCTTTGGTCTCTAATTATTAGAATAATAAAGATAATAGACATTTGTTAAATTGGGATTACAGAAAAGTGGTCTTTAATCGGAGATGGTCTTTAATTGGAGGAGTCTTCAATTAGAGGGAGACCGGTATTAAAAACATAGTGACCCAGGGAATTGATAAATGATACATTTAGCAATAAAGTACTATACTATAAAAATGAAATTTAAATTTACAAAAACCTACTTAGATGCAGAAGTTCTAAGCCTGACCTGTTTTGCTGTATAGTGTAGAAGGCCTAGGGGTTAGAGACACCTTATGATTTTCTATTGTATATCACAAATTTTTCTTGAATCTGAAATCTGATATAGTTAATTTTCTTGCTTGGTACAACTTCTGGAGCCAGAATCTCTTTTTACTTCCCCTATTAAGTTACCATAATTTACTCATCCCAAATGACTACTTCTATTGGACTATACCTCATTTTAAATTTTACTAATCAAATTTATACTGAAATTCTGTCATTATTTCAAACTCTCATGTTGAGGTAATCCTGATATATATTTGATTATTTAAATAGGCCCTATATAGATGAATTGAATTCATCTGAAATTTGTCAACGTTGTCATTTGATTTAACAATAAATCTTTATTACAGTATTATGTCATACTACAAAGCAGTTGATATGCATCACAAACATATTGAAAATCAGAACAAATGAGGAATTTCATCCCAACATGTAGATGTACCGTACAGTAGCTACATAACAATTTAAAATATTGTATGTACAGTACGTCACCTATTAATTGACATCAATAAACTTCTATCAAGAATTTTCAAGGGTATGAGTATAAATAATGAACAACTTTACTTGATGGAAATAATGATAGTGTATCATAAATTACACAGCATACAATTTCTTTAAAAAAAATGTGATCTAGAGAATTAAATTAAATTAAATTATTTTATTCAAATTCATATCAAGATTTTTAATTGATATTTACAAATATAAGGCAAGTGGGCAAATATAAAAACATCAAAACATCAATCAAACACAAGCACAAGACATAAAAAATGGAGAGTAAAAACATAGTAGCCCAGGGAACAGAGAATACATCATTAAATTAAAAATTAAGCTGAACAATCAGGGGTGGATCCAGAATTTTAGAGAACCTTTAGAAATTCATCTTCAGGTTCCAGGTTGTACACTTTTTAAAAAATATCTTTTTTTAAATAAGAACACTGTTGCTAAAATTGTTTAAAATACAAGAATAAACTACTGTAAGAACAAATAGAGGCTGAGTTAAAATGTCAAATAAGCGTTTATATTTTAAAAAGTAGAAAAATCTAATTTAAAGTAGAAAAATCTAATAAATAAAACCTAGTAATATTCTTTTGGTCTTATCTGTACCTCATGTGCTGTAGGCTTGACTACTGATATACATAAATACCCTCACTAATACAATACATTAATAATACTGACTGTAGGCCTACTGTACAATAATTTTCTATCACATTTCAAAAGTGTGTAAAAATAAAATAACAAAATAAGAACTTTCTGAGCCTGAAATTTGCAAAAAATAAGAACACTGAGCCTGGGAAAAATGTTACTGGTTCTTAAAAAAAAAGAAGTGTAGATTGATTTAAGTATTAGCGGTACTTGGTTCAATCCAAGTACCGCTAATACCGTTGTCATTAATCATTAAATCATTAAACATACCAAAATGTTTCGTACAAAAGAGAAAAGATTTTCCTTCATGTTAATCATTAGAGAATATATACTGTATCAGTAGAGGATAGGCTTACAAGTGAGCTTTCGATTTGTGCAACGACTCAACGCTAGAACGGAATCACTCATGCGTGACCGTCTTACCCGGTGTCGTACGTTCTCTGCATATATACTGTAGATTTGGCCAAATTGCGTTCCAGAATCTACTCGATGAGGTGACCTTAATGTTCTCGCATGCACAGATGACTTTTAGTGATGTCATTACGTCCTACCGTCATCGAGCAATCGATAGCTCCCTCATATCACAATAGTGGAGATGATTTTATGGGTTCTAAGGGCATATAGTACCTTTGATCAGTATACTTGTGTCAATAATAGACAGAAAGAGCTAACATTGGCATACTATTAGAGTAACTATATTCACTGCTTACAGTATGCTCAGAAGAGAATCTCTTTACAACCATCATGTCCATTGAATCAGGATTTTGCAAAAGAATTTTAAATATTTTTGTAAAGAATTAAGAGAAAGTGAATGTTTTAAATGAGAAGATACTGTAATGCAGAGAAGTTGAAAATGTTGTCACCATCAATGTACATTTAGGTTCTCATTTTATTTGTTAAAAAAAGACTGAAAATAACAAGTTGGATGAATTGAAAACATTGTATGTGAAGCCGTGTGGTTGAAGATCTTATCACAAACGTAATACTGTGGTTTACAGTAGGTTCACTTTACTATGTTTTCTCGTTTTGACAATGAAAAAAAGAATACAGAAGAATAGAATGAAAAAATATTGACATAGCTGGTTTATAAAATATAGGCCTATTGGTAAGTATTTTCCCATCCTCTGATACTTTTATCTTTGCCATATTATTTGTTTATTCTATAAATTTTCACTTTCGGAATGATGGAAGTCAATTTTATTGAAGGAAGTACAGGAAACCACAGACTATTTTAGTCTTAACCAGGAATGCTGCTAGTGAGCACAGCATAGAGTAGGCACACATTTTACTGTGGATATTATGGTATTCTACTGTTTATTATAGAGTATGCATGACTTAATGAGATTTAAGGGAGAATTTTCTCATCAACATGCAAAACAATCCCAGTATGAAATGAAATATTCAAATTGGATATCAGTATTCTATAGTAGTATGCATGAACTTATTTAGGAGACTTTACAAAGTTTAAACAGTACAGTAGGTGAAGCAATAGTTACAGAACAGTATGTGCTAGACTCGACCACATAAGGCTTAGTATCTGTCTCTTATACACATCTAGATGTGTATAAGAGACAGATACTAAAGCATGCCATTTGGATTATCAACATATTAATAGCAATTATGCTTCTGAGCACAATAAATCCAGATGTTGGCCTAGTAGTAATATTTGATGGAGCGGCACCTTTTCCAAGAAAGGAGCTCAAGTTCCTGTTAAAGGTCAAGACAATTCCACAGGGTTCAACAGGTCCAAAACTGATACTTCATCATCAAAGGTCACACTTTTTTTAATGATTTTACGGTGGTTACTTGGTAGTAGTTCCGCAAACAAATATCCACGCAGGAAGTTAAACCGGAAATTAGGAGTTGTACAGAATATTTCTATATTAATTTTTCATTGAACAGGTAACAAAAACTTTTTTTTAAATGGCGGAATTGAGAATCTGTAATTGTAGCTGGTTCCAGATTACGACATTGTATGCAAAATATGAGTTCGTTGCACATGATTTACAATCATACTTTAATAATAAATTCTACAAAATTACCCGCAAGGATCATTACACATATCGATTACCATACTGTACAGCACATTTCTGGGGGTTTTTGGATATTTCCTACATAGTTCTTACACAGTATTATTTTCTGAACACTACATCAGCAAAGTGGAATAACTATTTGACTCAATATAGTCACTTGTTCAGGCAAATCATTAATGACTCTCATTAAAAAATATTTCTGTCCGGATAGCACTTACAATAAATATTTGTACAGCATTCCAACAATTTAAATAATTCCTTACAAATGAATGACTCATTTTCTTCACTTCAGTCAGAAGAAGAATTTGAAATCAGAAATCTTATCCAGTAAATCTGGTTAAATACAGAAACAATGTTCTGTGAATTCATAATCCAAAATGCAACACTCCCTCTTGCCTCGCTACCATTAAGCTCTGACCCACATGGCAGCTTTACATGTGAAAATAATGCATAATGTTAGCATGAAGCTACAGTATACCCTTCATACTCCTGTGTACAATGGGTATGCACAATAATATACAAAATAACCAAAAATAAAATATGTTTTATTTAAAAGCTTTCGGACACAATTTATGTTGGCCAAAAGTTCTGTCAAACATTGGCCTTATTTAGGATGAGGATTTTGAATAAGTAAAATTCCTAAGGCTTTGTAATGTCCATAAAACGATCACAATAAAGCTGTACCATCTCTCTGAGTATTTTACACATACTGTACTTCTAAAATTCATACACATTCGTCAGCATAAAGTGAATTTGGTGTCAGTGTAACCTCTTTTAAAGCCCCATTCCTGGCAAAATTTCACTAAAAAGGAATTTTTTTTAGAAAAAATACATAATGCATTACTCTAATTATTATAAATAATGGAAAAATATTGGCATAAATTTTAGTTTTAAACAAAAGAATAAAAAAATGAGAAATACAGACTATTTCTCATAGGAGATTTTCTCAAAGAAGTCTTCGTTACTAGGCAAATTCAGAGGTTGTACTGTAGAGCGCATCTGCTGGAATTTATCTCGCTTTTATACTTTATACTGTACAGTCAATAAAATATGCCCTCTCTATTGAAATTAGTTTTTGTACTTCGCATATAGCACACTGCGGTTGATCGAGTAGGCCTGAGATATGTTTGTTTAATTGTCGAAATTTCGGTCATAATCACTATTTTAACAGATTTGAAATAATTCCTATGAAATATTATATTTTACAAGTGTCAATATTAGCATTTGGAAAATATCACGTCGGCAGTTTTTACGTGTGATAACAGAACCTAAATCGAGGTAAGGTTAGGCCTAGCCTAGCAGTTTTCTTCTTTGTTTTCTTCGCAGACCTACAGTATCACAAAATCAAACATAAAAAATTCATCTGCATTTATTTTTTGTGTAAAATTTTCAGTCTTATTCTACATTTTTTTCATGTTTAGGAATGTCTAAATTCAGTTAAACTAGTAATTTCATATTATATTTATAAATCTTTATAACATATAAATATCAGATTTTTCTTGACAACTGAAATTTTGCCGGGAATGGGGCTTTTAAGTGGAATAAACAGCCCCATTCTATACTACTTCTCTGCCATAACCACTTTAGTAACACTATAGTACAAGGTAATTGCAGTAATTCTATTAATTTATTTAACTGAACACATGGTCTAGAAATGTTTTGATCAATCGAATATTCTGGGTGCTAGATTTTTAATGTTTTATCATTCAATTTTTTATTATAATTTTATTCATTTTAATATCTACACTTTGGTATTATTCATTCTGGGTTCTGATCCACCTTCTTCATAAACGCAAACAAATCTGCATGTGATGTATGAACTTACTGAAACTTGATGAAAGAAAAAAGGAAATTTAGAATTGAATAGAAGTATCAAAATCATATCAAAATCCATGTATCAACATCTGTCAACATTTTCAAAACAAAACTTAACATGCATCTTTTGATTTGTTTACAGAACTTGTAATTCTAAGCACTTTGAAACTACCTGTAGCTGTCTTTTGGGCTATATATATTTTATTTATTTATTATTATTATTATTATTACTATTATTATTATTATTATCATTAAAACAGTAATAAATATAAACTCATTAACAATTATATCATTATACAGTAATTTTTAATACAGGTTTACTCCCAGTAGATATTGATGTTATAAATTAATTCTATTGATGTATATAAACAATATAAATTACTGGTATGATTTTTTTTTCAAGTGGAAAGTAAGCTCCTTCCATATGTAGGTCATAAGTCATGATGATTCAAAAGTTTCAGCATGATTGCGGTTTAGCCTGTTTAAGATACCTCTTGAAACTATAGTCCCCGCATAAAACTGACATATTATTAGCATTACATGGGATAATCCATTGTTTTTAAAAGGATCAATGAATGTAATTCATGCAAATAATAAGTACCAGTAGGTTACACCAGTGATTCAAAAAACTATAAATAAATAAATAAATAAAATACACACACAAAACAAACCACAATACTGTACATTAATCCATTAAGCCCTTCTTTTGTTAAGAATATACTATAATATATTATTATTATTACAAAATTTAAATTTTAGTATCTACTTTTTTATGGTCAACAAATTAATAATAAACACAGAAAAAATATAATAAAAATATATAAATATGCTATCATACAGTACCATCCGTATCAATAAAATTCTACAATCAATCAATCCTTTTTAATAGCTTTTTGTATGGAACATTAAACACTGGCACAGTAGCATGCAATAATTCTTCCAATAATTCCTGAATAGTGTATGTATACCTACAAGTACTCTAGATTAGTTGTTGCTATGAAGGTAATTTATAGAAAGTAGTATATAGATTACTCATCTATTACTCAGCAGATACAGCACACCAAAGAATGAGTTTTCATAAGCCAAGGTCTTTGGACATTCCCAAATCCCAGTCAACCAGTCTCTGCTAAATATTGCTATCTACTCTACCTCCTATTACAAATATGTATAACTTACTGGTGTACTGTATATTTAAAATCCCACTATACCTGCCTGTGATACAATAATAATAATAATGATGATAATTTTGTCTCATTTATAAATATGGATATTGTCTTTGGAAGAAATGAATTTTATGATGATTATCACTGCCTGTACAGTGCTGTATCTAGTGCAGGTGATGTTGATAATAAATTACAAACCTACTGTACTGTAGTTTTGAATTGGCAACATAACATCAAATCTGAGATATTTGTTAATTAAAAATTAAAATAAAACAAATTCAAATAAATTATTCCTCTTGATACCACCTCTCTGTGTATATTATTTTTGCATTTTACAGTTTAATTTTCAATCATGGGATAAACTTTTTCTTATCTTTTCAGAGAGGGTGCATTGAACAGAAAGCTTGTAATCTGTAAAGTACCTGTACTGTACATATTACAGTATCCATTCAAATTCCAAAACTATGCACACACATTTTATCACAAGTTGTACAGTATTTGTAAATACCAAGAATGTTTCCTTCAAGCTAAGGAATGTAGTCATGAGGCGATACAGATTGAAGAAATAATATTAAGAAGGTAAAGATAGGAAAAAAAAAGTATCAATAATTTATAGACAGTGGCTATTGTTACACAAATCCTACTGTAATCTAATCCATATACAAATCAGAATTAAGGCTTGTGTAACAATAGCCACTGTTTACAGTAATACCCAATTCAGACTAGCCTCGCATTGCTATCGGTTGTAGAAACTGCAACACCCAATCGCAAACACAATCGTGTGTGAAAGCTCACCAATAGTAGTCGATAAGTAATCGATATCCCAATTGTTACCCATTGCAATTGGGTGCTACAATCTTTATTACTCATGATTATCACAAAATTCGATCCCAACGAATAACAACGAATTCCAAAGCCACTGATTGGCTTAGGTCAACATAGGTCTAGCCACTGGAGACCTTCCGTTGAAATATGAAGTTTTTGAGTCTTGCTATATTTGGTGTGAATGCGCTCGTTGATTGCGATCAAAAGTAATCAATTTTAGATTACCACCGATTACTTGCAACTGAGTGTAGTCTGAATAGGGTATAATTGTAAATTACAATCATACTGCGTAATTTCCTACTGTTACAGTAGTGCTGTACAATTTTGGTTTCTAAACAATAAAAAGTTAACAATCATTAATATGGTGATGAATGTACTGCGCACATTGTTTTCACTATGTTTAACAAAGTTACCAAAGTTATATCAAACCAAAAACATTTAAAAATTATGATTAAAAATAATGACCAATCATTAGATAAGTGGATTATACTTTGGTAATTCTTGCTCAATTTTTTGCCAGCATCTTTAATTACATAAGGTTTTACAGTAGCTGAGACATATCCAGTTGACATATATTACCTATCAAATTGAAATAAGTACCATGGCTACTAAACAATGACTACCAGTGAAATACAGTATGTGTAAGAAATAAGTAGCAATAATACAAGAAATTTCATATTTTTTATAATAAAAGAATAATTTTCAAATTAATTTTTATGGTTTCAATTACTATTACAACTATTACACAATGTTTTCTGAATTTCTAGTTTTAACCTGTAATGATACTGTTATGATGTGTACCGTTTTGTCAATTTTTGTATTGGTTTTTTTTTCTTACTCATTGTAAATACAGACATTTCAGCCAATGCTAGCCAAGGAAAGCTGGCGTTGCATGGTGAATTGGATCTCATTTGCGGCTGCAAAATGTTGATGATGATGGAATGATGATGATGAAATCAACGACAAAAAATACTACCACTTTAGCTAGCAGTCTTGAAAATAAGTAGAATTTGATGATTCGCATGGTGATACAATATAATAATGATCTGACCTCTTCCCAGAGACAAATGAAATATATGTAAATACAGTATAATATGAATTTGCGGGAGATGGTTACTGACACTGTAATTTGCGGGAGATTTTTCTTTCTTGTGGGTGTGAGGGAAGCTGTCTCGTTTTCTGGTGGTTGGGACCACTGTCATTTGTTGATACAAATACACTTTGGCCTACACCTCTGCAGTCAAACCCTCTTTTAATAATCAGTCTAGCTAGGATTATATATAAGGACCGGATGAAGGAGCCCTAGCCTATAGGCTACCCTGTGATCATCATTATCAATCATACCATATGATATATTATTAGCATTATTTATTACAGGCAAAATCAAAACAAAACTAAACAATGTATCAACATGACCACATAGACAGTAACTCACCTTACCCGATGATAGAAGAAAGCGTTGTTCCACTCAAGTTTTCTATTACTTTCTTTTAGGGTACCATAAACGTGATTGCCTTTCCCATGTGATGTGTGTGCCCTGCTAGCCTACTCTCTAGGCTCTCCTATCCTTCCTATCCTGGTTCGTTACCTGCTATGTAGTGTAGGCCTAGAAACTTTGGAGAATAAATTCATACACCGTAACGCACTATTTATAAGTGCTTAGTGAAAACGAGCTGGATTGAAGATGATACAAATGTTTTAGGTTTTCTGTTTCGAAAGAAAAGTAAATTTGTAATCAGATTGTCGTATTTGAAGGCGGAAGTGCAGCACAATACTCCTCTCTAATCGCCTTCACACACGGCCTACTCAGCTCCCCTTTTCGCGAAAAAAAAAAACGCGATTCTATCATGTTTTTAATTACGCCCTCTACATGCAATCACTCGAGCTTCCATCCGCTCGAGCTTCCATCGCTCGAACTGGTGCATTCTTTGTGCTCGAGTATCCCCATGATTTTGGGGTCTGGCGTTCATTTAACAAGGCTAGGCTTAGTTCAGTTACCGAGCCTGGTAAGGCTAGATTTGCTGCATATACAGTTGAGGAAACTTGCCGACATGGCTAACTTGCGATTCGATGGACGTGTGGCACTTGTTACAGGGGCTGGCGGAGGTAATCTTTTCCGGTAGGCCCTACGCAGTCCTACTACTGTACTGATACTAGGCCTAATACTACTACTACTCTACTAACTAGGCCCTGGCCTAGGCTAAAGTCTAGGACTCGAGTAGCCTAGGCCTACTAGCCTATACTGTACTGCTACATACAAGAGAGAGTAGGCTTAGCCTAGGTACAGGTAGGGGATTATGGTCGAAGCGGCCGCCAGTCGATAAACAGTAATAATTTCCCATTTGTATGTGGTGGGGCTGACGTGGGTGTGGATTCACCGGGGACTCACGACTGCACATTGCTCCTCCTGCCCTCCTTTCAAAAGGAAATTTTTGCACAATTTAAAAACTTTGCAAGACTCATGCACAGTTTGCAAAGTGTGCAAGGAGGACGTTGCACAGTCATATTAATGCATGGACTTTTATACTATTATAAGCCACAGACTATTCTTTTGCTGTTGATGAGTGGAAGCTAGGCTCTAGGACTCTAGACTGCTACAGTTATAGACATAGGCCTATACATTAGACATAGGCTGATACCAAACCGCCCCTGATTCTACTTGCATCTAATGCCTTATCTCTTTTTGTGTTTAATTTTTGATGGCATGTAAACTTAGATAACACCAGACAATAGAATGGGTGTATCTTAGTTTGAACAACGTGAACATACAGATCTGCATACCAAGCCCTGCATGCAATACATTACACACCAGGCTCTGCACACTGTCCCCCTGCACGCCACATCCTGCCTATCATAAGCAGACTGTGCCCTGCACATCATGCTCAGCTAGCGCACCCTGCTTTTCACACTTGTCCCATGTGACCTCTTAGCTCTCAGGGTCCCAACAAAATAGGTTGCCAATCTCTCAGGACTTTAGTTAGAGAACCTCAAAGAGATTTCATTACTGGCCAATATGAATGACACCAAACACCCTTCCTTTAAATCAGTCAGGTAGAATTAACCCTTTGGGGTGTCATACAAATGCAAACAGACACAGAAATGATTTCATAGTCAATGCAATCTATGAATTTTGTCAGAAATACAGATAAGGTAATTACAGTCTGTATTGTACCTGTTTGTTGGTTTTCGATGTTTTGAAAAGCTTAGTAGGCCTTAATTTATTGTTTCCTTGTCCTTTATATTAATATGTATTTGCAGCAAACAAAAAGGATTTCATGTATCACATGTTTGGTTTATAATGTTGATAATCTATTTTGTATCTTGTAATATATTGTTGTTTCTTGTAACAACATTATGATTTATGATAAAAGTAAACATACAGTATTTGTAAAAAAATAAATAAATAAAGACCTGAACTGAAGCAGTATTTGCATTTACCATATCTCCTTTTACTAATCTAGTTATCAACTTCTTTTCCAGATTTAGTTTAGGAAATTTAACAGCTAATAATATTAGTTCATTCACAAAATTTTAAATTTTGCTACAGTAATTTACAGTAATGTGTTTGTTTTGAAGGACTTGGAAGAGAATATGCGCTTTTATTTGCTGAAAGGGGAGCATCTGTGGTTGGTGAGTATGCAACCAATTAATTACATCAATGTGTATCCACATAGTATAGTAGATAGCAAGTTGATGCATACATGTGTGATAGTTTGTTTATGATCAAGGTCAAAGGAACACTTTCTGTAAGGAAATAAGATTTATGATAGTGTGAAGTTTTAATAGACTGGCGAGAACACTGTTGAGAGGAAAAAAAAAACTTGTTGTCTTTAAGTGGTTCCATCTAGAGAGTAACAGAAAAATGATTGGAATATCTTTGGTTGAAATCCTAATGAGATGAAATGTATCAATCATGATAATTTTTATATATAACCATTCTGTCATAAGTAGTTTTCTGTATCTCTTGTTGTTCTGTGTAGTGAATGATCTTGGAGGGGACATTAAAGGAGCAGGCAAAAGCCAAAGAGCAGCTGATAAGGTTGTAAGTGAGATCCGTGCGAAAGGAGGCAAGGCTGTTCCAAATTATGGTAATTATTAAAATCTCTTTACATTATCAGAAATCTCTCGTTTTACTTTAAGTTAAATTCATTTCAAATCAAATTTTAATTCACACACCATTGTATATTAATACATTATTCGTAAGCTGGGTTTTAGCTAAGACAAAATATTGTCTAAATAAAATAATAAGAGTATGCCTCCTATCGGTGCTAAGCGACAGTCAAAGGGGATACCAAAGTGAGGGAGGTGCCCCCCCCCCTCCTAAGGTGAGAACAAAATAATACTGCACCCTGTATTAAAACCAAGAGATTAGGCCTAAGTCATTCTTATTATCATTCCAATCCCCATTTGGCTTAAAAGTGATAACTTTCTTTTAACAGGAAGAATGAATGCTTATTCTGTCCATAAGAGTAGTAGATTATGGTACAGTGGGAAATACTTCAAGTCAAATGTTGATCTACACACATAGGGTATGATGTAGACTTGTTGAGCATACAATCACAGGGAGCCAGCGGTTACTCCAATAAGTATAAAAACAAAAGCCTAATGATTTTCTGAATATGTTGATTGCATCAGATCCAGATTCTAATATCCCTAGCAGGACAACAGCATGTCTGTCCATCTTGCTGAAACTGGCAGTTATAATCATTGTTGGTCATCCAAATGATGGTTGGATGGCTCAATGACGTCTCTGTTTGTCAGTGTCTTATGTTATTACTTGCCTATATTGTATTAAGGATAAAAAACTATTACAATATTATTTTGATGGCACTTTTTGCATCAGGAGAAATAATACAAAATAATATTTGCCCTACCTGACGTATGGTCTAGTGGTTAAGACACCAGGCTAGTTATTAGGAGGTAGTGGGTCCGATTCCCACTCATTTTTTTCGCAAGCATTTAAGAACTTATTGAACATTCTGTAAATTAGGTAGGGCAAACATTATTTCGTATTACAAAATAATTATTATATACTCAATAGAGCTACTCTTAATAGTTTTAAGAGACACAATCACTTTTAATACTATACATTGGATTTTGTCACATTACACTTACAGATTCTGTTGAAGATGGAGAAAAGTTGGTGAAAACAGCGCTGGATAATTTTGGCAGGATTGGTAAGTGGAAGTTAATAGTCCAGAAATATAATATCATCAATTTCTATTTTGCTGAGAAAATTACATTAGATGAAAAATGAGTTCACATATATTGTAATTAGACATACATTATACTTTCTATTTATACAGTATACTGTATTATTCATGTCAATTTTTCTTATTATTATTTCATTTATTTATTCGACCAACATTTACAATTACAGTGACAATAAAAAACGATATGTGAGAAAAACAAAAATTAGATTACTACCCTGTTCCCACGCCGTTTCAGTCTGGAAAAATCTGTTTACTCAATGAAAACTTTCTGGTTATGTGTGTACTACTGAGTATTATGGCATTTTATTCATTTTTTCGAAAAGGTAGATGATGTGATCCAGATTCCAATGAATTTGAGTAGAGTATAATAACATTATTTCTGTGATATTATATCTCTTTAGATATAGTGATCAACAATGCTGGAATCCTGCGAGATCGCTCATTTGCCAGAACCAGTGACTTGGATTGGGGTAAGTGCATTTTACTGGACAAAGCGTATTGCAGTATGTACTTCGTTCTACAGTGCATTAGTAGTTTTTAAAACTGTTATTGGTGTAGTAAAACTTGTACATAATTATTACACTAGTCATCTGTTTCTTAAGAGGTGCATTCATCTTTTTTACCGTTTTCAGTCAAGTATTTTCCTTTTCAGCATTTGATAGCTGCATCCATTCTTTAGGTTACCAAGAAAAAGACTGCCTTTTTTCTATTGGTGTTTTGCCTGTGTATGTGCCTTTAAATATTGGTGTTAACAGACCATCTTGTATATGTCTGCAATACATGGATACAATAGACATTAAACACAAAACATAAAAAATAATAGTAGACCAAATATAATCTGTACTTTAAAATCCTTAGATTTGTGATTGAAAAAAAATACCTTATGTGTCAGGTTTTTAAAAAATGTTCTAGATCTTGTCCACCGTGTGCATCTACGAGGGGCATTTCAAGTCAGTAGAGCTGCGTGGCCTCACATGAAGAATCAGAAGTATGGCCGAATGATTTTTACAACATCGTCTGCTGGTCTCTACGGTAACTTTGGACAAGCCAACTACAGCGCTGGTAAGTTGAACATACGTAGTTGTATCAGTGTTCTCGCAAAGAGAGTCAAGCCTAAAGAAAGATTAATAGAATAGCCAGCCGTGTGTATCGTTAGTACTCTTGAACTACAGTACTTAATCGTTCTTTAATTCATCATTCTAAGTTGTTTCCTGTAAACTGATTCTGGTTTTTGGTGAAAATGATATTTTACCAAGTTGATCATTATTTGTGTCTATTTTTCTAGCAAAACTCGGTTTAGTCGGTCTTTGCAACACCTTGGCGGTAGAGGGTGCTAAGTATAACATCAACTGCAACTCAATAGCACCATTTGCGGGATCACGTCTTACAGAAACTGTCATGACCTCAGGTAGGATCGTAGGTGGATTTGTGGGAGGTGGGTGCAGGGGTTCTGATAAATATTTAAAATAAAAAGAAATGGAGAAAAAAAGAAAATTGTATTCAAATGTAAGTCTGAAAGTGCCATAGCCAAAAAAGCTCAGACCTCATCCCCAACCATGGTGGGGCTGATGTGGTATAAACCTTCCATTTGTAAAAGCCCCCTGGGCCCCCTCTATTTTGAATTTCTGGATTTGCTACTGACAGCAGAAAATGAGTGACATAAATGACTAGTATCAAAGAGTATAGATTTGCAAGAGGTCTGTTGAGGTTTCCTTGAAATGGAATCCTGTCTCAAAAAGTACAGTACTACCTCAAACTAGAGAGACAAAAGAACATAAAAGGCATTTATCGAATGTGTGCTGTGTCTGTAGAATGCATATTCAAGTTTCAAACTCTATTCAGATTCTAATAGGGCGCCCCCTATTTTGTGGTAGTACTTTGTTTCATTACGTGCATGCAAAGTTAAGAGAGTCGGACCTCTTGCAATCCTATACTCTGGTAGTATTTGTCTACGATCTTAACATCAACATAATGAGGAAATTAACAACATAAGATAGATTATAAGGAAGTAGAAGAGGTTGAGATAAAGCTGCCTCACTTAAATTTAGTTAAATTTATTGTTACAAGTTTAAACTTTGAGCTTTATTCATTCAATTCTCAGATATGGTGGATGCTTTGAAGCCCTTTTACATTGCACCTATTGTTGCATATCTCTGTCACGACACTTGTAATGAAAATGGAGGAATCTTCGAATGTGGTGCAGGCTGGTATGCAAAATGTAAGAACTTCATAGATGAATAAATTATTATTAATATGCCATTCATTAACTGGTTATATTTATTCATTAGTTATAACACTGTTACATCACTCCAATTATTTATAAAATAGATGAACTAGAGAGATGAATAAACATTATTGTTACATCATTCATTAACTGGTTGTATTCATTCATTCCTTAGTTATAACATTATAAAATCACTCCTATTTCTTATTTATATTATACTACTCCAATTATTTTGCTATATTGATGACGTCACACCTAATTTTTATATTTTTATCTTTATATTTTATTAGGTCTTTGCGATTAGTTTCATCAATTTGCCACATCAATTATTATTATGAATTTTATTATGTACTGTAGATTCTTGCACAATCATTCCTTTTTTTTTCTTGCTTGTTAGTGAGATATCAACGAAGTAAAGGTGTTGTCGTCCGTAAAAAAGGTGTCAAGTACACGCCAGAAGAGAGTAAGTATTCTAAATTCACTAGAGAAGTAAGCACAAATACCACATACAGTAGTTATTTTAAGGTCATGTGAAATGAAATTGACCAATGAATGATGAGCATAATTCTCTTTATGTTCATCCTCAATCTGTATTTTGTAATTTGTAGTTTGCCGCACATGGGACGTTGGCACCGACTTTGAAGATCCATCTTACCCTTCCAACATTCAAGGTAACTCTGAAAACCATCGTTTTGTTGGTCTTTAATTATCAATAAAAAAAACTATGTTTTGTAAATACATATTTCGAGAATGGTTGGTATTTATTTGTTAATTTAAATGCTGAATTTGTATATCTTTATTCCACAGAAGCAAATTCTGTAATGGTTGAAGCATTGCATGCATATAACCAATCAGATGAGCCGACCAATGACATCCAGAACAAATCTGGGGGTGGCTTTAACCCAGTATGTACATTATTCAATTTTTTTAAACATTAATTGTACTTTTTTAACCTGATGACAATGAGTGGGGAGGGAGCTAAGTCTTTCCTGACAAAGTTCATTAAAACCCACTGGCTCCAAACCAAGTTTTAGGATATATTTTGTGTGTTGTGAAGGGTCTTCTAGTGGTAGATTCAGAGTTGCATCAAATATCTCCTCAATCTCAATCTTTTATTTCATTTGTACATGATTGTTGTTACTTAATATGGAGTGGCAAGACATGCCTAAATATGGTCATAATGACATCACATCACGACCATATATAGGTACATCATGACTACGTATAGGCATACAAAAGTTTTTGGTCAAATAAAATTTGATATTCTGCACAGGACTTTACAGTTTTTTTGTATTTTATATGTGATACCCACAAAATTAAAAACCTATGACAAGTCCAGGCAAAGTGATGTACAGTACAATGCATTGAGCTTGTTAAAAATGATGAAGTATTTTTATATTGCAGAGTAAAGCAATTGGCTTTCAATTCCCATCATCTACTTTCACATACAGTTCAAAGGATGCTATTTTGTATGCACTTGGAGGTAAGAAAAGGATTTAAATTAACTGACATTTTTAATTATACAATACCAGGTTTCTGTTCTGGAAAAACAGGCTGCTTATTTTTCCTGGGCATGAATTTTTTTTTTACACCATTAATCTGACCATACATAGACAAATTTGAATAGGCCTCTAGTGTCACATAGTTTTTATCTTGAAAGTGCAGTTGCAGATTCAAGGGGCCCCCCCCCCCAAAAAAAAAAAAAAAAAAAAATTTCCCAAAATAAACAAAAATTTAGAAAAAAAGAAAATTCTAGTCAAAGAGTGTCATTTCCGGCCATCTAGAGGTGCCATAATCACAAATTTTATTACCTCATCCCCAAGCATCGTGGGGCTGATGTAGTATACACCCTCCTTCTGTGAAAAGTCTCTTTCTGGGCCCTCTATTTCAAATTCCGGGATCTTCCACAGAAGTGTTGAGTTGTTTGCTGTTGCATGAATATGATATATAATAAATCAAATTTTTTTAATTTCAGTTGGTGTTTCAACTCAACAGGAAGATCACTTAAAATTCCTTTTTGAATTGAATGAGAATTTCTGTGTACTGCCCTCATATGGTGTGATTCCAGCACAAGTTATAATGGATCTCATTGGCTCTTCCATTCCAGGTTTAGAGGATATTGATGTAACAAAGGTAGTCAAAAAATTTGTCAAAATTCTTAATATTCAAGATCTAACATAAGCTATTATCTTATATAAATACAATTCATATTAACTTAGATTACAAGTACAGTGCACTCTCCCAATACCAAAACCCCTCCGGACCGGGTACGATGTTCGGTTTTCCGGAAAGTTCGGTTTGTAGAACATTTCTATTGAACCCTTTCGGAACAAGGCTGTTGTAGGCCAGTTAGGGCCTAGACGCTGAAATAGGTTTAGCAAAGCCCTGTGAGTTTGGTATGACTAACCTATGAAAAGTTAACATATTATTTAACTTATAATACGTACAGAACCTGTTGATTTGCTGTACTGCACAGCCAAATTTAATTACTGTACCAATAAAATGAATGCTTTTATATTGTTCTTACGTGCATTTTCGGTCTGACATTTTTTTTCTAAACACAGCACATCCTTTGTGGTCACAATGCGACTTGCTGGTCAGTTGTTGTAAATATCAGGTCATGCCTCACCTAAACTCTTCCCGGTAATTGGTTAATTTTTTTCGTGAGGTCATGGATGGGCAAACATGTGCTTGCCTGTGATGACGTCAGATTGCCTAAAGTTCCATAGTTGGTGACAGCTTGTTGACTGGGCATTTGGAATTCCGAGATTTCCACTGTATTAAAGTGCAATGCTGAAATGTCCATGCACTGGGTTTACATTTTTTTTTCAGTGGTTAAGTTAAAGATAATGGTGTTCACTTTATTAATTAACAGTACTAGTGTGTAATAAGGATTTGTTATTATGATCTAATTTTTTTGTGAATTAGATTTTACATGGTGAGCAATACCTTGAGTTACACCGCCCTCTGCCATCGTCAGCCACCTTCACCAGTGTCGCTACAGTCATTGACATCCTTGATAAAGGTTCTGGAGCACTGATTGTAATTGGCAGTAAGTTTAGACATATTTTTATACTTATATCAAATGTATGCTCTCTGTCATTTCAATACCAATAATTGTATTTTTGTTTAAATTCAGTTGAAACATTTGATGAGTCTGAGCAGCTTGTAGCCTATAATCAGTTCATATTATTCCTTGTTGGATCTGGCAACTTTGGTGGAAAGAGGAACTCAGATAAAATAAAGGTATTTATTAAATTTTTGATCATCATTAAAAAAACTTTAAACATGGATATTTATTGTTATGCTATTGAACCAAGATGTTGGTACACACAACATAAAAGAAAATTCACTATTGTAATCTTTCTTATCTCTTTTATTATTACTGTATTATCTTTATTGGGCCTTATTACTCATTTTATCATTAGAAATTATCAAGATTTCAAGCCATGTATCAGATAAGTGTCTGACAGGGTGCCCTTCCCCCCCCCCCAATCTCGCCACTGTATTTTAAAATTTCACTACATACCAATGCCATGTATTGAAATTTTAAACAAAATAGAATACAAATACGTATCCCACCCCCGTTTCTAAAAATTCAGGATTTGCCCCATCTGACTGATTATTTTTTTATTACCAGCCATGTTGTAAGACCCCCAGCAGAGCTCCTGATGCTTCAATTAAAGAAGTAACATCCGTTGACCAGGCTGCACTCTATCGGCTGAGTGGGGACCGCAACCCCTTGCACATTGACCCTACATTTGCTGCAATGGGAGGTAAGCCCACACTTTTAATTCCGTTACATGTGACAATTGAATATCATTTTTGCAAGATCCTTGACTTGTATTATGCTGCAATTCCAAATGTACTCCTTAGTGTTGCCAATCAAATGTCTTCCAGAAATATCTGTCGTCTGTCATTCTGAACAAAGTATTAGTGAGTTACCTTGGGACAATTGCTTAATTGTTTAATTGTCCAATTGTCCTTTACAACACATTAATTGTATTGTCATTTGTTTAGGCCTCCCTCAACCCATCCTTCACGGTCTCTGCTCCTTTGGGTATGCCACACGTCATGTTCTAAAGCAATTTGCGGACAATGATGTCTCCAAATTTAAAGCGATCAAGGTAACACGTCAAATTTTACTGATTACTTTTATAATTTTAACCTTTAGAAAACTGGTTATACAGTAAGAGTTTTACCTCAATAACCATATTATTAAATTTTTTGGTGTACCGAAAGTTAAATGATTTTGTTATAATTAGTTTTAACATGAATATTAGCAGCATCGATATTGACACTATAATTGTTTTGGTAACTGTGATTGAATTGTTGCCTATTCCATACATGTATGTTGTAGCAAATTATTCAGATAAATTTATATAAATTTTGTAGAAATACTTTAATCTGGTTTGGCAATTAGATTATTTTTATGTCTGTATAATCTTAATTTCTTTGTGTATACAGGTGCGATTTTCTAAGCCAGTGCTACCTGGCCAAACCATCCAGACAGACATGTGGAAGGAAGGCAATCGTATCCTTATACAGTGCCAGGTAAACATTGTATTTGTCGTTACTTTTTTTTTACAATACCTAATATATATGCCAATTCATTGATTGGCTATTATAAAGTGTAGCTAGAGATGTTGTGCTACCTAGACATGTTAGTTATGTGTACAAACAAATATTATAGTCCACAATAGAGGGATTCGGCGATGGGTGTCACAAGACCTAGTATGGGTGTTGGATTTAAACAATGGACTGGCACAGCGAAGATTGCTATGGTGGCCGTCCCATCTTATTGCTGTAATGATCATCATAATCGCTGTATTTGTTCTTTTGAGCTTAATTTAACTTACTTTAACGCCCGTATTTTTAGTCGAACTTCGAACTAGAACTTCATTTAGTCTTAGTTGCAACTTCCACTTCAATTTGTATTCACAAACAACGTAGTAGAAGTTCTAACTACGACTAAATCAAGTCCTAGTTGTAGTTCAGCTGAAGACGACTGGCAAGCAACAACTATCAAACTAACCAATAAAAAGAGCTAATTTTAATAGCAGACGAAATTTTAGAGATCCGGTAACGCGGAAGAATATTAAACTGCCATCTGTCTTTCAAAAACATATTTCTTCAATATTACATAATTGACCATTATTCGCCTAACTAATATTATATAATAATAACTATATTAGTCGTTAACATCAAACGAAAGAGAATTTGAACTGTCACTAAAAATTTGTTTTCTTTGGAGAACTATCTTAGTTGAGGTCGAGCGAGGGCGGGGCCATCTTTGTTGTTGTCACGGTGAATCTACGTGACTGCAACGCGAGAGGATTTCGTGCAAATCAGGAACTGTTGCATGTGGCTAGTAAAACATGCTAATTTTGCCTTTTGGAAGCTAAACGTAATGTCCCTTTTCTTGAACACAGTGGAGATACATCAGACCTACTTATACAATCGTTTTTATTCATTTCACTTTATCGTAAGTTGCAAAAAGCATGTTTTCATTGGGGTAAATATTTCGATGGTGGTCAAGTCGACGATTTAGCCTGTCCCTAGGCTGACTAAAAAATTCGGCCTGCAGAGGTAAAATTTTAGGCGAAGTTCGCGTCATTTAGTCGTAGTGCTAGTCGAAGTTCGTTTTAAGAATACGAAATGATGTAATTTTTAAGTTTTAGCTCGAACTACGACTAAAGTTTGTTTTAAGAATACCGGGGTAAGTCAATTGTTGATGTCCTGAAATTCACCACACAAACTTTGTGTGACTAGTCATCCATGGGAATTTGAGATTTTTCAACAAATGTTAGGCCTAGCCCCTGCATATCTACGGCCTGTTTAGGTATGCACGAGAGTCTTCGACTTCGCTCTGATCTCTAGGCTGGCTAAGGTTTTCGAAGGATCAATTAAATTTCAAGCATACTATGCAAGGAGAACACTAAATAAAAACTATTTTGAACAATCGTATTGCCTTTCCTTGCCATCTATTTCTAACGTTAACAGTGGGTGGTTGTTTTCAAAACCGTAACATTACCTTTCCTATACTTACACACTGATCGCACTGTAATGTTTTTCATGGTACACCCACTGTAGGTCATGTGACCGGTTGTAAACAAACATCGCTGAATCCCTCTATTGCGTGTGAGGAATGTGGTGGCGCATTGCATCATTAATGCTATTATGATTATGTATATTTATCATTTAAATCCGTAACATTACCTTTCCTATACTTACACACTGATCGCACTGTAATGTTTTTCATGGTACACCCACTGTAGGTCATGTGACCGGTTGTAA
The DNA here is from genome assembly GCF_011630105.1 of Anneissia japonica. Taxonomy (NCBI): domain Eukaryota; kingdom Metazoa; phylum Echinodermata; class Crinoidea; order Comatulida; family Comatulidae; genus Anneissia; species Anneissia japonica. Next base: position 165,645 of record NW_022753015.1, read on the forward strand.
ACAAACATCGCTGAATCCCTCTATTGCGTGTGAGGAATGTGGTGGCGCATCATTAATGCTATTATGATTATGTATATTTATCATTTAAATCATGGACTGTTTAGGCTGAAGTCGGATCTGTAGTTTGAAAGTATTTTTTTTTTCAAGTTTTGTGATTCTGATCTAGTTTGGAGTGGGTTTGTTTTGGTATTTCTTGTTTTTCTTTAGTGTACAATGGGGTGTATAATTAATGTTCTCTTTCATGTCAAAGGTTGCAGAGACTGGGAGTGTAGTATTGTCAGGTGGTTACATTGAACTCACGGACGTGGCTGGTGGAGCAACTACTGTAGCATCATCAACTGAGGTAACATTCCATAATAAGATATTGTCCTTTGCTAAGTCTGGAGTGTAAGTGGGTGGAATATTTAAGCATTAAAACTTAGGGACCCCTCACGAAGTGAGTTATCCCTGATACCATGTGATTTTATTTAATTTTAATGTTTATATCTTTCTCAAATTGTTTTATATTGTGTGTTTCATGTTTGGTATTGCAATCAATCAATTCAAAATAGAAAATTACATAATCTTTGAAACCAAGGTACTGTTTGTGGTGGGATCCTTTGGTTTTTAGCCTTTGGGCACGCTTTGCTCATATAGGCTGTTAGTAACTGAAGATAAAATCCTGTAGGTAATATTAATAACATCAAATATCCTTTTGATTTACAATTTCAGCAAGGAAACAGTGGTCTACAATCAGAAATGATCTTCAATGAAATGGGCAAGCAATTGGCTGCAGTGCCTGACCTGGTCAAAAAGGTTAATGGTGTCTTCCTCTACAATATAACGGTTGGCAAGAAAATAGCTGGAAAGTGGAGTAAGTTGTTTTTATATGTTATCATCATTGTCATACTTAATGATAATATTGATGATGGAGGTGGTGATGATGGCTGCAACAGTGATGACGACAGCAGTCTTATATAGCATATCATAGCAAAGTTTCACAATTTTACACCCTGCTCATTAATTAAATAACTACGGAACATACACAGTACTCAGTTTCCTGTTAGACCATTCTAAACAGTCACACCAAGAAGTTGGCGTATTGGCATTTCTTTTGGGTTGTGAGATAAAGTGGATGAATAGCCTTGACCTGAGATTCAAGCAAAATGCACAGTGAGGTATTCAAAACCTCGACATTATGATATCATTTTTATTAGCACTCATTATTATCATCATCTCTTTACTCTGTTGTTGTAGCTGTTGTTGCAAAAGCGCCCTCTGGAGAAGTATACAAAGGAGAACCCAAGACTGGTAAAGCAGACTGCACAGTGACAATAGCAGATGAGGACTTTGTTGGACTTGTCACTGGCAAGCTTGTCCCTCAACAGGTAATTCATCACAGTGTGTCTAATGATAATATTCCATATAAGACAGTGATTATTTAGCCCATGTAACACCTAGTTGTTTACAATTTAATGATGATTAATAAGGTTGCTCTCCAACCTTAACCTTAAGAATATGTACATTTGAGTTAGAAGTAGTAGTTTGGCCAGGTGGTGAGAGACTGTTGCCTTGGTGGTTAAGAATATGGCTGATGTTTGGTGGTTGAAAGATAGGGTGTGAACTGGTGGTGTGAGAGTTTTGCTTGGGGATTAACAGTGAGACTGTTGTTTGGTAGTTAATAGTCAGGCTGTTGTTTGGTGGTTAAGAATGAGACTGTCACCTAGTGGTTAAGAATAAAACTGTCACTTGGTGGCTAAGATTGGGGCTGTTGCTTAGTGGTTAAGAGTGAGGCTGTTTGTTGGTTAAGAATGAAACTGTCACTTAGTGTTTAAGAGTTAGGCTGTTTGGTGGTTAAGATTGGGGCTGTTGCTTAGTGGTTAAGAATGAGGCTGTTCCTTGGGGTTAAGAGTGAGGCTGTTTGGTGGTTAAGAGTGAGGCTGTTTGGTGGTTAAGAGTGAGGCTGTTTGGTGATTAAGAGTGAGACTGTTGCTTGCTGGTTAAAAGTTAGACTGACTGTTGCTTGGTGTGAGTGCCTTTCAAATTCCAATCGCTGTCATAAATTCAAATCCTGTTAATTTCATTATGTTGATTCTTTCAGGCATTTATGGCAGGAAAATTAAAGGTGAAAGGTAACATCATGCTGCTTCAGAAAGCCGGACAACTTTTCCAACAGAATGCAAAACTCTGAAGATGTCATCGCATTGAGCAGAAAATCCAAATCATTGAAATTCTAAGGAAAATGTTTTCTAGAAATATTTCAAAAAAGAAATTCACAAGTTAACTGTACATTATTTTTGATAGCAATTAAGTTATCAGATGTTGTTATAGACATAATTTCTATTCACATCATTCTTTTGCAGAATATGGATGAAACATCAAAATATATAATTGAATATTGTGTTTAATTTATCATAACATGATAGGCCATTAGAAATTATATGAAGTTAGATAAATGGGGATATGTTGTCACCTCACTTGTTTTCCCGATTGATTGAGAATACAGTATGTATGTTCAAATCACAATTATGTTAATTATCTATCAGCTATTAACAGAATTATTGAAAATGGATATATTTTAATAAATGATAATATAGTTTATCAGTGCATAAAAATGCATACAATGATGTTTTGTCATTGACATTGTGAAATATAAATATAATGAGTAATAAATTTATGCAATAGAACTACTATTATCATTTGCTTTATTTATCGACTTCTCTGTTAGCTCAATATAAACAACCTAAAGGTTAACACATAACATGAAAAGGTTAATGCACTAATGATAGTGAAAACAAGTTCAAGGTTTGGGATATAAAATATAATGTTGGAGGCAACATCTAAAACAAGCATACCCATTAAAAAAAAGAGCACAAATATTTCATTAAAAATACGCTAAATCGTTGATAAAAAATTTTTTTTAAAAAGTAAAAAATTAAAAAAAAAAAAAAAAAATAGGACTGGAACCATGAAAATATAATTAGCCCAACATGCACATACACACACACACACAAAACGCTTAGCATACATATTAAAAAAAACACCAATAAATAAAGTTTTGGATACAATGCGTTTTTAAAATTCACTCAATTTCTCAATGACACTGGTAACGTGGCACTGTGAATGTAACCATATTGATCATGATCACAGGGAACGAGCAGAAAATCCAAATGATGTAGTCAACCTGCCCCTCACCCAAAAGATGATTTTTAAAATTTATGAAAAAATTAAATCATTGAAATTCCAAAGAGAAAGGTTTCAGAAAATATTACAAAAGAAATACACGAGTTGCTATAGATTATTATACCGCGACAGGGCAAAAAACTTATCATTTAAGGTGATAGTACTTTTTCCCCTAAGTCATATGAGTGTTGGTTGAAGTTATTACCTGCTTTTTAACCAATCAGATGCCTTGAATCTATGTATAAAGTATATAATAATTAATATGTAAAAATAATATATCAGTACACTTTATAGTTTTGGATACAATGCGTTTTAAAAATTTACTCAAAAGAAACGATTTCTATGACACTGCTATCGTGGCTACAGCATTTCACCTCAACCAGCATTATTATCAACGATTAATTTTAATGAACGTTATACTCTGTAG
>NW_022753015.1:169494-175986 GCF_011630105.1 Anneissia japonica
TATATATATATATATGCATGCTACAGTTTACCACTCTCATAATGTTTGAAATTATTGCAGGTACCCTTGCTACGGAAATAATATATTATTTATGGCGTAGGCCTACATTATTACGTTATCCTTGATGACAGCCATTTCTTTTGTCTGGAATCTGTGCGAACGTTCTTGAGCAATATTGAACATTTGTTGGATGCGGTATGCATTCTGGCAGTCGTATCAAGAACTGGTGTTTCGCCGCATAGGCCTATAATAATTATAATTAACAGACTGTGCGACATGACGAACAGGATACTCGCATTCGGAATATGTTTTACTGGTTACCGTGAACTTTACTGCTGCGGTGACACGATCACGGGAGAGGTCGTCTTAGAATTGGGCCAAGATACAAAGATAGAAAGTAAGAGTTGTTTGTTGATTAAGATTACGGTTTACTATTACTGCATTATTAATTGCATGCTCAGCTGAGAAGTGAACTTGTTCAATTTAACCTCACAGCTTTTGTCGATTGTGGTACAGTTATTTGGAAAGACTGACGTATATTATTGTGACGTAAAATGACTACGGCGATGATGGTGATGAGGCTGATGATGATGATGGTGATAGTGATGATGATGATGATGACGATGGCGGTGATAATGATTTATCATTATTATTATTATTATTATTATTATTATTTATTTGTTTATTTATTTATGATCGATTTTTCCACAAGAAACAACAGATGTTGAACAGAAGAAAAGATGATGATGAGGAGGAGGGGAATGATGATGAGGAGGAGGGGAATGATGATGAGGAGGAGGGGGATGATGGTCATGATGATAATGGTAACGATGACGGTAATGATGAAGATGATGATAACGATGACAATATAAGGACTATGATGGAGTTTACAATGTAAATGATACAATGGCAATGGTGGTGAATAATAAATGATATGTTAATGATGGTTTTTATATCCATCTGGATGACATCTGGTTGCATTGAACGACTGTGTAGAGACCATAGACGGAGATTGTTTTTTGTAAGATGAAATATGACTACAAAAAATGTTATGGACACAAGCAAAATAATAATAGATCTAATAATATGATAAGTCAATGCTGAAATGATGATTGAGTTTTTGATGATGATTCAAGATTCCAGATAATTTTATTGTCCGAAAAAGATCATAAAATGTTTCCACTGACAATTTTAAGGTACAAAGAACACAGTACAGTCCAGTAATATATAAAAGATTATAAACAAAATTATTAAGATGATGATGATAAGGCCATGGGTAGGTCGGTAGTTTTATGACAGACCTATCCATTTTTTAGATTTCCCTAAAACGTGGCCAACACATTTTTCTTTAGCCTAGTGATGATGGTGGTGGGTTATGATGGTGGTGGCAATATTGATAGTGATACGATAAGGATTATGTGTGGAAGCGGTAGCGAAAATGACTACGAAAGTCATAAGGTTAAAGCATACATTGTCCCAGAAATGTAAAAAGAAAAGTCATTTTGCCATTTCCATCTTCAATGATTATAATACTTACAGCTAATTATAAAAATAATGATAGACCAGGGATATACTTAAAACGATTATAACTGTATAATAATCGACGCATATTTTATATTAATTACTTATTTTTTCTCCAATATTAGTAAATTGCTTGTCATTAATTAATATCACTAATTGATTACCGATATTTACACGTGAAGGTATTGATCTATGTATTTCCGGAGTGTGCGATGTTCATCTTCATTCAAAATGCACAGTACAGGCGGAGTATCAAGCTGACGACGACGCATGCCCACTACGTGCCCGGGAAATCTACTTTGAAAAAAGCCTGCAACTGTATCCATCAAAGTCCGGTAGGACCTATAATAATATTATTTTAATGTGAAAATTGGCCTACAGTTTTTCGTTTTTATGTACTGTATTGTTTCTAAACGTCTCTATTAAGTAGTATATGGTCAATATTTAAAATGAGATTACACGACATGTCACGGACTGCTATTGTACAATATTATTGATAAGTACGCCTTTGTTTAATCCTAATTTTAATAAGTCTACTTACACCGTTATCGATTATAAAGTTCTTGGCGAGATTTAATACCTTGTTTAGCGAACTTTCTGTTCTGTCATATAGGAGGACTGAACACATTTTATTTAGAAAAATGAGTTTGCCGAATACAATAATCAGTCAGACGAAAAAATGTTATTTATGAATGTAAACAGGTAGTAATGTGATTTGATAAGCTTTAAATTTATATAATTTAGAAGAAGTATATATATTTTATTTGTGGACATTTTAGGGGAATGGAGGGTGTGGAGGAGGTGCCGCTATCTGGCCAAAATTACAAATTTAATTTTATTTGCATCGGTAAACAAGGTATAAAAACGTCTTGCCTTCTGAATTTTTTCTCTAGTGAGACCCAAGCTTTCCATATAGAGGTAACGTAGGAGAATATTCATGATTCCTTCATGCAGAACAAAATAATAGATCTCCAATGTAAAAATATATTATCTTATTTTTTAGCTAATGAAGATACCTTATTGAAAGTTGGCAGACACGCCTTCTACTTTGAAGCTAGCCTTCCCGCTACCAACTTGCCAAACTCTTTTGAGGGTAGCTTGGGTTACGTAAGATATGTTGCGAAATCGATATTACAAACTTCACAAACTGAACTTGAGGCAAAGAGGGCATTTACGTTGCTAGGTGATACATATGACATCAACCTAAACCAAGGCTCATTGGTAGGTGTTTAACACAAGTGAGTTTGCATTCACCACTCTAATAATACTAACCGCTCTATTTTTTTTTAAATTTAATCTTGACTCCGATACACTTAGTGTTCCAGACGAATAGATTCTTACCTCGACGGGTGAGTACGAACCCCCCCCCCCCCCCCCCCCCCCCCACAAATTACCAAAAAGGTCCACATTTTCAGGGGTAGAAAATTCAAGACTCGCACCAAAACTCCTTGACCAATCAAAGCAGTTTCCACTAGACTGCCTCCAATTCGTCATATTAGCAAGAACTTTAAACTGTATTTATAAGCTTTTTGAAGAATTTTAGTATTTTCCCCCGCCGCTTACGTATCAATGACTCACGCGTACAATTCTTCTTTCTATGTATCACTTAATTTTTTTATTATTCTCGTTTAAGTGTGAGAGTGCCATTCCCGGCCATCTAGAGGTGTCTTAATCATAAATTTTCTTACCTTAGCCCCAACCATGGTTGGGCTGAGGCGTTATCGACTCCCATCTGTAAAAGTCCTTCCCTGGCCTCCTCTATTTGTGATTATGGTAATTGTTTTCCCTACCCTTTTCCCAATCAGATCAGTATATGCTTATTCTATACATTCTCCTTTTGATATATGTTTGACATCTACCCATCTCATCCACGACGGCGTAAAGCGCTTCGAGTATTTATCATATAGGCCTAACATCTGCTTTGGGAAATTTAGTATTTTCAATGCCAAATAATATTATGGACGTGTTTTCATTGTCCACTATAATAGGCCTACATGATATCTTTTACGTTTAAAGCTAACATTGTTTTATTACCATTGTGATATAATTTTATGTAGTCATTGAAGTTTTCGTAGTATGTTGACACATCAGTGAAAATTCAACACCACGTGGTTGAAAGTGGCACGTTATACACCTATTTTTTTTTTTTTTTTTTTTTTAAGGAACGGTTTAACGTCAGTCGAAGTTACATCCCGACACACTTTTGGTTCCGTGGAAAGGGTGCCGTCAAAGCCGTGGCAACCGTACCACGCGTAGCATATTGTGCCGGTGAAGAAATACCGATGTCATTGGATATTACAAACGACAGTGGACACAAGGTTAAGAAAATAACAGCTACGTTTCTGCAGGTAGGTATGGGGTCGGCGTCGGGCACGCTAAAAGAAGTGCGTGATGTTTCAGACGACTTGGGTTTAATAATTGCGTCATTAACGTGTCTTACAGTTCTCTAGTGTGAACCGGACCATGATAAGAGGGCGTTTCCTGCAGAATTCGTATTATGTGCTCTATTTTCATCTATTTTTTAAAACCCGTATCTTATGTTGCTTACAGAGCATGTTTTGCCGTATCGGAAGAAAGACAAAGACGTCTGTGAAACAGATGTCTTCACTGGAGTTTAAAGAAATCAGAGAAGAAAAGCGTTCGACGCGGTCCAGTGAGCTCATTCGTATTCCAGCCGTAGCTCCTTCGAATCTGGTGAATTGTGATCTTATCGAACTTGCTTATGAGCTTGTGGTAAATATTTTGTTTATATGAACCCATCCAACCACATACCACAATCACACGTGCGTGTACTTGAAATGTACGTGGTCTTTGTGAAAGTAAGCCAAAGGGGTTGAAATGTGTAAATGTCAGTGGTGGTGCCAGGATTTGCCCGACGAGAGGGAAGGGGGGGGGGGTCCGAGGTCCCCGACGAAAAAAGTGGGCGTGCATGCATATGTAGAAAATACATAGGGACTATACATTTTTTTTCTCCCCTAGAAATTGTGGTTTTTTTTTCTCTCAAATGGAGGCCATCCCCCTCTCCCTGGCCAATGCTCCCCCTTCCCACTGGCGCCATCCTTGGTAGGCGTGGTTAAATAACTTTTCTTAACACATCTTATTTCATTTTTTTGTGAACGGACGCGATACCCATTGATTTTCACACACTTAAAACTCGTGCAATTTCATAAAAGTCTTCTCTGACTTTTCGGAGACTTGGGGCATTTGTACGTTGTTCGTTCGTAAAATTAGATTATTTGTAAATGTATGTTATACGTTTCACTTGTATATTTTTGCTTCGATTGCCTTCCATACACCGATCATAAGTCAAATCAATTAAGTATTCATCTCCATAATGGCGCACTTACTGTACTAAATATACTCTTTTAATATTGGAGAAAAACTTACATATTTTTATTGCATTTTACAGATATCCGTAGCGGTGACAACAATGGTAATGACCAAGAAAATCGTTTTTCGAATTCCAATCGAAGTTGGCAACGTGCCACTCCAGAACAATCCTGAAAAAAATGGTAATACATTAACCTAAATTTTCCAAAAAAACGTTTCCTCATACGCCTAGACCTAATTGTTGATTGTTTAAAATAAGTCGTAGGCCTACATTTTGGTGTTCTATTAAGCAGCCGCCGTCAGCGACAAAACGTACAAAAGTATCAAGCACCTTCTCAAAATGATAAACAAATTAACTCACCTTTCTTAGACGAACGTTTAATCCCCCCACTAACCCCAATACCTAGGGTTACAAAATCACGCCCCTCAGGTTTTGTACTTTTGGGGGTCTTTGGGTCTTGTGCACCCCTGTTAGCACCCGTGAAGGGGTGTTGGCGCCGTGAGTAGCGGATGGCACACCACCTTCAGACCGGAGTGTGTTGTGCAAGTTTTTACCCCTGCGGATATTGGTTGATGCTAGTGAACTCGACTCTGCTAGCGGTGGCCGGAATCGCTCAAAAACCTTCCGTTTTGCCCCGTTGAAGATTTTACTTCAAAGATTCATTCAGTTTTAATGGCTCAGTATTGCCCAAATTCTGCTTTTAGTTGATCCCTTGGTCCGAAACAAGGGGCCGACTAAAGCCTCGGTCCGGGTCCCGGGAATAAAAAAATGCTTAGTATGGCCCAAATTCTGCATTTAGGCCCAAATTCGCAATATTAGGGATTGCAATCGAAATAATGTTATTTGGATAGGCAAATGTTTATTTTAAAAATGTCAGGACCGACGACATCGTCGTGGCGACGGGGAGGGGTCCAGACCTTGTCTGACGGAGGAAGGAATCTCTCCCCTACTGGCGCCGCCACTGTAATTATTGCTATGACGACGACGAGGGAGATATTGATCATGATGATAATGTTATCGATATGATAATTTAAGTCGAATATTAAAAGTTAGTATTCAAATCGTTTAATACATCGTATAATTAAGTATGGGTATTTAGCTTACAGTTTTAAGTTATTATTTCTCCTGCCAATTAACATACGCATATTAAGATGTTCCATAATCTTAGAACTTTAAATGGGCTGGCTTGGATTTATGATTTTCATAGTATAAAGTAAATGAAACTGTTTTGAGCTGTGCATGTAAGTGGATAAAATATTTGATTCATTTGTATGCCTTTCTCGTGATTTTATTTTGACTTGAAGATAAAAGCAAATAGCACATTTTAATTTTTAAATATTATTTACTTCAATAGGCCTCTCCCATTAACTCCAAAGTAAAAGGCTTATGGCCTGAATACGATAAATTTATTTATATATCTGTGTTGCACTGGTGTATCCAGGGGGTTTTATGGTTCGGGAGAACACCCCCACACCCTCTTTAAATTTCCCAAATAAGTCCTCCAACCCAACTAATGCACTGCAGACCCACCCAGACACAGACATTTTCAAACATATCTGCTTTTATAGCATTATTAGACCCATAAAGCACAAAAATCCTCTTGCTTTGGGGTTTCGCCGACCTCAACGGGGCTCCAACTG
>NW_022753015.1:178313-195716 GCF_011630105.1 Anneissia japonica
TGACATTCAATGCAAGAAGTATATGCAATAAGTCTAAACAGTTATTGTCTCATCTTGCTTTTCATGACCCTGATGTATTTATCATAACTGAAACATGGCTAAATAATGAGCATCTGACATGTCAACTTGGAATACCAGATGATTATCAGATTATTCGCAATGACAGGAATACAGAGACAGGCAAGAAGACAGGCGGGGGTGTATTGGTGGCTGTCAAAGACTATCTTACTCCAGTTCACCTGAACATTAATTCTGCAGCACCCTATGAGGTCGTATGTTTCTCAATTACCGGAATTCGTAGCAAGCTTCTTTTCGTTGCTTGTTACTGCCCCTTCTGGCATGCCTATATCTTATTGGAACAGTTTCAGTGATGACTTTTTGTTTTCTCTCGAACCTATGTTATGCATGTTTGATGGTGTATTCATCGTTGGCGATTTCAATTTAAATTGGAAGGAGCCAACTGGTATACCTTCATCCTTTATAAGTGCTATGTTGTGATGTGTTGTCTATTATATTTTATCATACATTTTAACGATGTTTTTTTTTTTTTTTATACTGGATGGGAGTGGTTCTCAAACAATTGTTATAGTAATTAAGTTTACTTTAGAGACCAGGCCCTCCCATCAAGATTATTCTATTGTGCAATAAAAGAATAAGAATAAGAATAAGAATAAGAAAAATTATTAAATATAATAATCATTATAAATTTTATCAATAAATGTTGATATTAATTGTTTACCAATTGAACTAGAAACTCCGTTTTTATTCTCCTCGACGATTCATGCTCATCTGCTGACCTCTGCGACAATAACGAATCAATCTCATCAATGAAGATTACAGCCGGCTGATGGCATCTAGATACAGCAAATAGCGCCCTCACCATTTTTTCACCCTCACCTATCCATTTTGATGTCAAGGAGGATGCACTAATACTAAAGAATGTTGCCCCTGATTGATTAGCAATACATTTGCCTGAAATGCACAAAAAAATATTCACAACATCATTAGTATGAAAGATATTATTTACTGTATTGGTTTTTTGTAGAAAACATTGAAAATATTAAATTATTATTCATTAATATTGAATTATTATTCCAATAGAGCAGTCAATCCATAGAGTGCATACAGCTGCCCTGTGTGAGAATACGGAACAATACGCAGCGGTGAATACATACGCTCCTTCTGCCGCAGGGGCGGATTTAGGTGGGGGGGGGGGGCCGGTAAAAAAAGAAAAAAAAAAAAAGGTAAAAAAAGAAAAAAAAAAAGAAAGAAAAGAAAAAAATAATAGCCCACAACGCCTCAAATGTTATTTTCCGGCGTCTAGAACACAAAAATTTCGCGGGGGCATGCTCCCGGACCCCCTAGGACATTGTTGTCTCGATCGGCCCAAATTTCGGCCCCCACTTTCGGCCCCCCTTTTGGACATCTGTGGATCCGCCCCTGAGCTGTATTGTCGTTGTAATCAATGTTGTAGGCCTGCCCAGTAATATGGCCCCGGCAAAATCCCATAAGTACGGTGGTCTAGTGTATTGCGATAAAAATCCCAGAGAAATAAAAGAATTGTAATACGTTGAAGACAATATTCGATTATACGATATGATTTGTTTGCAGTGCAGTGTGAAAGGGCTCGTAAGACGAACTAGAACATTATATGATTACAATAATATCCAGAATTATATAAGGCCTACCATCCACCAGAAAAAAAATAATGTCAATATAGACACATTAAAACAAATACCGTAGTTTATGTTGCCTTGATCGCGTCTTCTGTTTCTATTGAAACTTTTCAGCAAACTAGATTAGTATTTAACCCCCACAACCACATAACCCACGAGGCAGAATAATTCACGCCCCTCAGGTTTTGTACTTTTGGGGGTCCTTGGGCCGACCACCCCTGCTAGCACCCATGGAGGAGTGACTGCGCAGTGATAAAAGCGGGTGGATACGACCTTCAGACCGAAGAGTTTTGAGTACAAGGTTTTACCCCTGCCGATGTTGATTGATGCTAGCGATCTCGAATCAGCTAGCGGGGAGGCCGGAGTCGTTAAAAAACGTTCCGTGAGCCTCACTGAAGGTGTTACTTGAAAACATTACAGTTGCCGTATGAAGAGACGGCCTTCGTAGGGGTTCGGTGTCTAGCTGTACCCGTTGGTGTCATTGCTCCTGGAAAGCAGCAAAGCCCGCGAGGCTTGCGTGTTAAACAGCCAGTCTAATATTCTTTTAATAACCGGAGTGTATCGTTTGACTGCAATTGTTGTGAACGCTTCTTTTATAGCTCACTCAGCTAACCGGAAAATCATTTCCTTGGATGTCATCATTTCCATTCCCTGGATGGATAGACTGCTGTAGAATATTCTAGATTAGACATTACGTTTACATTACTCACCACCACCAATCCAAAACGGTACAATACGATAGCCTAGACCTATATGTAGGCCTATCCATGAAATATGGTGATACAAACGTCGTCTCATGTCAAAAGAAAACACATTCTAAGCAGCAACATTCATTTTGTTTCTAAAATTGTTTAGCGGTAATGAGTTGTATTGTTTAATACAACCGCATAAACCGGACAAACGCATACTCTTTCCCCTGTTCTGGTTGGTCAGTTGTTAAGTTTGATTGAAATTTCAGAAGGGTCCATGTTATTAAAAACAGTTTGTTGTCATTTAATAATGATACTGAGTGTTCTGTATTAGTACTCAAGGTCCTTATAATATCCTGTTTATTTTAGAACGGTCATGCATCATAGGTGTGTATGCGCTAGTATCATGTACCCTTTTCCCCATTATGCTTAACGCCACAAGTAATTTGACCTATTGATCGTGCGATAAATGACACATAATCTCGTTTTGTTTATATAATATGTATGTAATGCAAATAAATAATTAAATATAGAATTTAAGATAGTCGTGCCGTCGGGTTAAATTTCCTTTATGCATATAGGGCATATCAAAATTCAGTACGGTATTTCGGCACTTTATTTTGTCAACTTCAGATGTTTTCTCAAATATTTATAAGTGTAACCATCCTTGAATTGAATTACGATTGTATTGAATCACGGTAGACCTGATTGTTGAAATACCTGTGAACAAAGCGTTAAGACAACGATTAATGGAATGTGTTGATAAAGTATAAGCCTTATATATTAAATATTTATATTGATTAATATATATAACAACGAAATAATATAAGAGAGGTGTTTCATGTTGATATCCTTCTGTCAAAGATAATACTTGTAAACTAACCTGTTTTTCTGTTTTTGTTTTTATATATTACAAATCTTGTTTATTTATAAGAACAGAATTAATAAATAGATATAAAGATTCAATTAATTTTTTAGTTTTAGTAAAAATATGGCAACTGATAAATTACTAAAGTAAATGTTGAGACATTAAAAGCGAATGTCAAATACTAATGAAACATTTCCTTTATGCATATCAAAAGTAAATCCAACCACGACCAGAAGATGTATGGCGTTATATTTAAGATTAAGTTCTTCAAAACTTGAAATAAATAGTGGTTCCCACAAATGAGAACATTTTTATATACTAAATATATTTGATATTATTTTTAATGTCAGACCTATTGATTGTATTACCTTGTCAGTTTTGTCAGTATTTATTATTGATCTTGATTACATTAATTTATATTTATTTATTATTGTTTTACCTTAAACTTGAATTTATTTGTTTGTATTGATTAAATTGATTATGACGATTGTCTTGATAACATTGATTGCATTGATCATTTTGAGCATAATCATTAGGCCTATGGCTGCATTCGTGCATTTATATTGCCGTAAAACTTCGAAAAGAAGCTCTAGGCTTCTCTTTTGCGATCTTCGGATGGGTTTATTTTCGAATGGGCTTTATTTCGAGGCTACTTTTGCAAAATAAAGAGGGGGCTTCTTTTCAAATTGAATGCTGTAAATGTTTGGAATTACTAATATAAAACAATAAATAGGGCAAGTGTAACGTCAGTCTGTATCATGGAGTGTATTAACCGGTATTAAATCACCTAAACTACTGTATAAACCAAACATGTTAAATTTATTTTGTTTGTTTGAAACTCAGGTACACAATAACAGTGACAAGATTTTTTCTTTAATATAGGCACTTTAAAAATGTGTTTTATTATTATTGTTATCTCTAAAAGAAGCCGTTGTACACTACTAGTATTTAAGATCTCGTCTGTATACGGTATCCTGCCTACACCATGTTTTTAATAAATAAATAAAATAAATATCTCTCAAGAGACTCTACCAATAAACCTGCAAGTACAAGCGAGTAGAAGCATCGACATTTTCCTTTAAAATAACTATAATCAAAACGTTAAAATTGGAAAAAAAAATAAAGAATTTCTCTATATCTCACCTCTTGATCGTCCTCTCTTCTAGCTGTACCTTTATCAGCAAACATATAAATGCTTAACCCCCATCAACCACAACACCTACGAGGCAGAATAATTCACGACCCTCAGATTCTGTACATTTGGGGGTCATTGGATCGATCACCCCTGCTAGCACCCGTGAAGGGGTGACGGCGCAGTGATAGAGTGGGTGATTTAGACCTTCAGACCGGTAAGAAAACGGTAACGTTGTGCAAAGTTTTACCCCTCCGAGTGTTGGTTGATGCAGCGATCTCGAATCAGCTAGTGGAGGGCAAAATCGTTAAAAAAAAGTTCCATTAAACCTCGTTTATGGATGTTACTTAAAAGCATCGGGGTTGATGTAAAAGATTGCCCTCATAAAGGACTGGTGTCTGGTTGTTATCTCGATCGGCCCCACGTTCGGCCTCCTTCCCCCCACCCCTTTTCTTTTCGTCTGTGGGTCCGGCCCTGTAGAGTGATTTTAGCTGGCAAAAAAGTGTAAATAGTCAGCAGCTATTTTCTTCATTAGGGATGGAGAGGGTCATTCATGAGAATAATGTTCAGGAAAAAATTATTGTTGGATTTTAAATCGCTCAAACGATGGGGAGGATGACAGGACAAAAGACGGTTCCCCAAGTTATTTAAAGTCAGACTCTGGAGGGAAAATGTTTTGATATGTTGTAAAATTGATTTTTCGCAGACAGAAAAAAAGTTGTTTGACGACAAACTGGGTAACCGGGAATGAAATACAATTTTTCAATATTTAAAAAATGGGTGTGGGGGTGGGAGAAGATGTAAAAATGGGCGGTATTAAGAAAAATCAGTTCTACAACATAATATTTTCCCCCCTCCGGAGCCTGGCTTTAAACTTATTCCATTCATTCTTTCATTAAACCCAGTCATCCTACAAATAATCCGGACCCATTACATCACAACCTCACGAAAGACCGCCGAAGGCGGCCTTTTTGCGAGTGTCTATACATTTTAATAGAATATAATGAACGGTTCTTTTATTCTGTCATTGTTTCTTTCCATTATTTTTATTACCGACTGAGGTCTGTGTTCCCACACTGATATTAGCCTCATTATAATTACAGTTCTCAATTAATTTATCTGTTAATTATTTCTATTCTTACTCCACATCACCATGTTCATTATATTCTATTAAAATGTCGACCAATCATATTATACTTTACTTTTTATCATAATTATTGTAATAGGCAACTTATATTTTGTTTGTCACACATGATGAAGAAGACCCGAGGACGGGTAGAAATATTCATGTTTTGAATAAAATTTGTGTTCTAAGTCTACCAAATCGTTGACATCTCATCGTCTTTTTCATTGAGTTATATATCTGTCTCTTATACACATCTAGATGTGTATAAGAGACAGGTATTTGTGTAATGTATGACATTGCATTTTTTTTACTAAAGAGGGCCCCTGAATATCAGCTTCAAGAAGCTTGAAGGACTACCCCCTTAAACATGATTGAAATAAAAAAAATAAAAAAAAATAAAATAGTGTCGTCGTTTGCGCTCGCACAGACTGGGTGAGGCATTTGCCGGCGACGGTCTTACCACCATGGAGGAATTAGTTTAGACCAAACTAATTCCTACATGGTCTTACAACGCAGTGTGTGCTTAATTTCAACCTGGAGTAATTAGCTTAATTAGATTAATTAGTTTAAATTAATTCCTCCATGATTCCAATGATATAATAATCTTCTCATTTCCAAACAATTCTAAGTGAAAGTGGGTTTTGAATAATATTTTTCAGTTCAGGTGGGTTAATAGCTTGGTATACTACGGCTTGTCTCTGAACTCGGGCTCTCTATCTTCAGACCCCTACATGAACTTTTTCCAGAGTGGTCTGGTCGAGATCCCAGCATGCATCGCGTGTCCATTTATAATTCAAAGGTGGAACTACCTCAAAGGTATATTAGTTTCAATAATAATAATAATAATAATAATAATAATAATAATAATAATAATAATATGTTTCGACTTATATAGCGCTTCGTGCCAAAGCATCACATACCTGAGAGTTTTGAGCTTCTTAAACTTTTAAAACATTGTCAGTGCATGTGTTGTCAATTATCTCAATTAATGTTACATTCATCCATAGGTTTGGAAGACGTTCGTCTGTTTGTATGTATTTTCCACGTGGTTGGGGGACTTGCTTGTAATGCCACTGCATTTATACCACCTGTCACAGGTGATTAAATAATAATAATAATAATGTCGTTCTTATATAGCGCCTAATGCCTTAACAAAGCCGCTAAGCGCTTCACATTATTACCCCGGTCACTGGATCAAACACATATGGAACACATTAAACACTAAATGAAATTATTAAATTAAATTATATCTCCATAATATTGCGGCTAGTAATCAGCGCAGTGTTGGAACCTACCAGGTACCCACTTGTACTCCTGGGTGGAGAATGGTTATCATTGTGTTAGATTTCGGAAACAAATACAGTAAGCATAGTTGATTGTTGAAGATAAAGACGATGACGACCGATCATACTTCATCTTTCTTTATAGTCCTGAAAGAGGTTTATAATTTTAGGACTATACTTTAATAGACGTCTATCGGTTGGTTTTCTTTGTATTTCTATATCTTATACTTAGCTTGGAGTAGCTGAAGATTCTCCTTGTAAGGGACAATTAAATGTTTAAGTACAATGTACGTTTTATATGAAAATCTGTTGGGCGACAAACGTGCATACATGTATTTGGTGATAATGTTTACGTTCGCCGTTTACGTACTTCCAATGAAAGTAACCAATGTACGATAATTCTAAGAGTAATACGGTACTTTGCCACTTACAGCCTCGTCCGCTCTGCATATTATGCACACATATTATGTGTAATCAGTAATGATATTGCAACGGTTTAGTATTACTCTAGTTTATTGAAAACTTTCTACATTTTGTATTCGTAGATAATGACGCAGACTTAACCATACTGATTCTTACCACTACGTTGATCGGTAAATTAGGAATAACCGCCTCCTACGCTATTGTGTTTTTGTACACAACACAATTATACCCTAGAGTGATACGGTAAGGTATAATAATAGGCCTTTGTCATCTTTAGATCGTGACAATGCCTTATGTTTCGGTTCTGTGCAAGCAGTGCCAGGTCTACTCTATCACACATTCGCCAACAATGGAAGGGATGAACATTCATTAATGCTTTATAAAAGTGGTTAAAAATCTATGTAATGTTTCCTCATCGTTTATATCTGTAAACTTTGTAAAATAGAAAAATACTTACGGATACTGGTTGTTGAGGAATAGATGGAATTGACAATTTCCACAAATATGTTTTATAACAATAACACTAACTTAGCAACAATCGTTTTTTAATCACAGTTTCAAAGGTACTGTACATGCAACCAAAGAGTATAATCTTTGACGTAACTAACACAACGGCTATCACCTTCACTACTGTCATTCTCTAAGTGTCTCAACCAAATATTGTAGTCAGGCTCAGGAGGAGAAACTGTTATACTGTGAACAGATTAGCTGTTTTTACACAATTTTCTTATGTGTTATACCTGTATTTTCAGAAATCTTGGTGTCGGTGTTTGTTCGTTTTCCTCTCGGATCGGCGGCATAATGGCACCTTTTATACTGTTGTTGGTAGGTAATCAAAATAGGCCTAGTAAGTCTATTTTGGCACATGATTATTTAAAAAAGTATATATTTGCAATGCAAGCAAATGATGATTCCTGCATGCTCATATAATTTCCCCTCACCTAAATTCATTCCCCTCACCCAAAATACAGTAAACGAAACCCTCTTGTCAACTTCCAGTACAGATCCCTAGTGAATGTTTGCCATCAGCAAAATAACATAAATGAACGTCAATAAACTAAAAATTATAAAGTTTCGTGTATGACCGTGTGCCCAATCCCTTATCAATTTCACGTATTCGAATAGTTCCCTCCAAATAGGGTACGCATAGTGGACAATTTCTTTGTTGTAAAGCATATTCTGGAATGTGCTGTAAGAGTCGAGGTATAATTTAAGCAAAGAAACCAGCATCACCGTTCCGTTTACCAGTACTTGATGGTCAACTAGCGCATACTTGCCTCCATCGTAAGTGTACACGTAAACTATTTTAAAATAATATTTTACGAAACATATTGTATAAACATGTTCTACTCCTTCCCGAGACGTAAGGTAGGAGATAACCAATGGCAATAGAGAAGGTGGAGATGGGGGTAGGCTTACACATGAATCAATCACAGAAGGCCATAGACTGTGAATATCAACATTTTAAATCATAGGTCTTTATAAGAAAAGCAGTGGAATCCAGTCGAATTGGGGATACTCTCCGAATAATAGTATGGTCTATCTACTGTTCCAATGTGAAGAAGTAATTTATAGTAGAGCTGTAGTTGGCAGGATTTGGAGAAGTATGGATTAATATGCATGATAGATATTTCGTAACATGGATATTTCGGCAATTAGCTTCCTTATCTTCTGTGCCCGCTGTCCAAGCCTTTCGTTGAAGTCATAATATCGTTTTTGTAATTTCCCTCTTAAATGTCAATGTAGATTATTTATCAAAAAGTTGGTTGGGTTTATATAATAGAATACAGGAGACCCGAGGAGGTATTATTCACGTCCTTATGCGTATCCATATAAAATACGGGTCATATTTAACTTTTGTTCTTGAATTATTGTCATAGAGGTCACATAAAGTTCGTAGGGCTTTACCAATTTGATTGTCGCTGTTGAGTAGTAAGTAGCTTCTCATATCCCAATGCCTATTATTCGACTGCACGTGACATTCAACTGCAAAGAAATATTTAGATCATTTTATGTAATGGTTAATAAAAGAAATATAACATACTCTAATTTTGCACAATATTAAGTCACTATTGCAAGCACCGCCTTATTAATACACATGATAATATGTTATTGTTATTCCTACTGTTCATTAACATCATCGTCATCATCGTCACCATCATCATCATCATCATCATCATAATCTTCATCATCATATCATAATTTTTTGTAAAAATGTATGAAAATGTATTATTCAAGCTAAAATGACGAAAATCTAGGTCGACGTTTATCTCCAAAAGGAGCCCAAAATACTTACTTAGACCTAATAAATATGTGTCAAAAGTTTATTGAATAGGTCTTTTCTGCTGTACTCAATTTAACTTGACAATATTACATGTCCAATTCCTGATTCAGGCTGACTAGTTTTCAGAGACATAGTCGGCCTGATCATGCTTTCTAAATTGGACGTGAAATATTGTCACATAAAATGTTGGTTCTAGTACAAAATATCCATTAAACTAATCTGGATAACTGAAAGTATTCACAGATGTGTCAAAAGGCCAATAATAAACTATAAATAATAAGTGTGATACAAAAACAACAACAACAACAACAATAATAATAATAATAATAATAATAGTAATAATAATAATAATAATAATAATAGTAATAGTAATAATAAATTTAATTGGAAAAGATGAACGGAATAATTATAGAAAACCGTCGGGACTATAACTTCCGATCATACCTTTAGCTCAAGTGTGATCCTGTGATAAATATCTGGTTTATAGCCATCCAGTGTAGATATATCATTTCCATGAGAAATGAGGTTCACCAAACACATTGTTCCATCTAATGAACTACACTTTCCACACACAGGTCCACAGATGTACTTTTTCCTAAAGTAGTCCAGGTTGAAATCCCGATTGATTATTTCTTCAATAAAAATAATCATTTTCTGTAGAACGAACATAGTTTGAGTGTTGTCTTCACTTACAACTTCAACTTTGATAAGATTTCTGTCGTATGAATTACCGGTAATGTTTCCAGAAATTACTTCTGTAGTAATGACGAAAAGACATGATTTACATGTCCTAAATTTTGCTTCATTGGAATGGATCTCATCCCAACTAAACTCTTTACAACATTCAGCGATGAGACGTAGAAATATAAATTCTTGAAGAATTTCACCAAAGTCGAAATAGAAAATGTCTTGCGAGTGAACACTGCTGTTCTGTGTTGACATTAAATTGATCTTTGGTGGCAGTCGACAGGAAAGAAAAAAAGTGCCGACTTGGTCGATTGGATCAATAACTTTAAGCGGGAACAGTAGATGTGTTCCCACTAAGAAACGAATTATGTAAGGGTAATGTCGCCAAATGTTTTTCTCTCTACATATGTGTTCAAGTAATTCACTGTCAACAATGCCAGTGTCTTCCAAATGCTGCCATAAACCAGCTACTGTCCGATTTCTTTGGTGAGGTTCAGGCACATTGACTAATATTGTCAGAATGTCTATGAGCATTTGAGGGTCACATATAACGTAATGTCGGAGTGTCTCATCACGTTCATTGTATATGACATCACCAGATCTGTCAAAGAAGTTCAAGAATTGGCACAACTCATTCTGAGAAATTATATTACATGCTGATTTGACTTCCTCAAAGATCTCTACTAAACTCATGATAATGTATTTTTGTAGGCGAAACCTGTTCAAAATTTCATGAAATAAAAGGTATTTTACTGAATGATTCTCCTGAAAAAAATCCAATTTTTTAATCTCATTATAGATAACTGTTCGTAGCACGTTTCGTTCTTGGTCTACTTCTAACGAATTTTCTATAAAAAAGAAAAAGTTACCTAAAGGGTGGAACGCAAGTAACCTAGAAAACGGTTTGTAGAGACGTGCTTTCGCAAGTTGAGTAAAATGCGAAAGCGCATTTATGTCAATAACACTTTCTCGTCTTGTTCCTACAAGAAACACTACGACATTTGTAATGTCTCCATGCATAGCAACTGATTGCAACCAAAATTGTAGCCGTTTTATTTGTTCTCCAGGATTTATAACCGCGTTAACGGTGTTGAACAGTATTAGATAGACGCCCTGCTTTGGCATAAAAAGATGGTGGGTGTTATAGTATATGTTTTGTCCTGCAAAGTCCCATAGACTGAGTCTAGCATCCAAATAGGGTTCATTACGAATACCTGCTTCCATTGATTTTTTTATATGCTTTACCGGTATGGAGGTTGTATTCTTCACTTTCACATACGAAAACCATTCGTAGACAAAAAAGGCAATGATCGGTGTCAGAAAGAGGAATAAGCTCAACAAATATCGTGAAAGAGAATATTGGGTATGTAAGTTTAGAGTTCTTAAATCTACCAGTTCCCACCCACAAAAATATGCTATAAATATACCAGCTACAAAACCAACAGATTTCTTTATAATATACATTTGAGGAATATACCCATAAGCAACAAACTTTCTTCCTAAAAGGACTCCAGCCGCAAGTACAAAAATACATGTACATATAAACATAAAGCGTAACAAATCCGGACCTCCAATAAAGCCCGCGGCTGTGAGACAAAAAAAAATGAGTATTAATACAGGTATACAGTTCCGTCGACTCATCGACAATATCTTAAACGTTAGCAAACTAATAATTATAAGTATGATAATTATCAAATTATAATATGTGTTGCTGTAGATGACTAATAGCATTTCTTTAACATTATCAATGGTAAATGTTTTCTGTTTAGGATGCACCATAATACAGAATGCTATGCATATTCCAGTTCTACCACCTATTCCCATAAGCACGCCAGCAATTAAGCCAGCTACTACATACAGAACCATCGTCAAAGTAGAAATGTTGATCCACAGACGCAACTTAATTACGCTGTCTACGAATGCCACTCCAATAGTGTATCCGCAACCGAAGCGGTACGCAGTGTGGACATCGGTTGCGTACATCAAGTAAATAATATACATCCACACACCTAGTCCAAATCCGAATGTAAACACACCGTCTAAAAACATAACTAAAACGGGAATAGCGTGTGTTATCTGATAAAATGTGTCTTTCTTTATAAATGTAGGCGAGATCTGTCGATTGACTTCAGACCTGCTACCGGGCCTTGTGGTTTCATTCGCATCCTGTTTCCTCATATGTGATACGGCCCACCATGCTGCCGAAGTTTCAAAGTCTTCTAGTGGTGTATTTGATACTTCACGCCACTTACCGTTAACATCACTAACTTTTGCTTTGACAGTATTTGTTTCGATTCCTGGTGTACTTGGCTCGTCATGCCGAAAATCCTTACCTTGCAAGCGTCTACTTGTCGATGTTTTTCCCACACCTTGGTCTCCTAAAATTAAGATTTTTGATCTGTTAAAAGGAAGTCTTCCTCTTATTCGTGCTTGTTCATAGGCTGTTTTAATCTCCTTATCGTCTGCAAGTACGCGCAAATTAAAACTACGTTCATATGAGTAGAAACCCCGTAGAAAGCTTATATCTTTTTCATTCATCTCGACGTACAACTGTTCATTAAACTGTTTCTTTCAAACTAAGTTCACTCTTAACCTGATTTGAACAAGTATAAACAAAATATAAACACACCTATATAAAGCAAAGGTACCGTAGTCGAAACGTTATATGTAGGCCTATACACAGAGCATTATTGGTGAAAGGCAATTTTAGTCAATTTTCCAGGATCATTGTTGTCTTTTCACGGTGTTTCAATAACACACTGATACCAGATACAATTGTTAACAACAGCATGCTTATGTATACATATGATGTTTCAACCACCATTTCCTTATATAGGTGTATTTTGACCTTGGACTATATTTACTTTAAACGGCGAGTATCATCCACTATACATTACCGACCTATACGGAATAGAGGAAAATCCAATCCCCCCAGGCACTCTCTTTCATGCAATTGACATAGTTCACATATAATGGAGCAATTGTTAAGCTAGAATTGGGTGTGTATAGAAACTAAGACCCTGAAAATTAGGACCAATTCATCACACACTTCGGCAGGGACGTAGCCAGGATTTTGAAAGAAGAAGGTGGGAGCCGTTTTGCGAGGTAGGCACGTAGGACCACGGGGGGGTCCAGGGCGAATCCCCCTGGAAAGTAACACGCTCTGATGGTTTTTAGGATTGTTTTGATATATGGTGAAAATTATTAATAATATTAGTAAGCCAAACAATAATTATATAAAACACAACAGTGGTGGATCCAGGAATTCAGAAGAGAGGTGACCCACAGGGAGGGACTTTACAGATTGAGGAACCACCCACCTCAGCCCCACCATGCCAATATTTTTCCATGATTTATAATAATTAGAGTAATGCAAATGCATATTTTCTAAAAAAAAAAAGTCAGTTTTTAGAGAAATTTTGCCGGGAATGGTGCTTTAATAGCCAGGACACCTTAGGCCTAACTGGAGATAAGCTTTAACTATACTATAATAATTATGATCAACAAATCCCAACTTACTTTTTCAACTTTAGCACAACTTTCTTCACTTTTTAATATTATTACTAAGCCAACTCAGGCTTGAGCATTAAATCACAATAGAAATGTCATCATTATAACTAATATACAGGTAATACTAGGCCTACAACAAATAAATAAATTCTGGTTTATACAATTTTCACTCATTGCAATGACTTTTGAATTGAATGTTAATCTACATCGTATCAGTAGTTATATTACGATATCCTAGCTAGCGCTTCGTGTAAAGCCGGATGCGTCGTACGACAGTCGAACGACCTTCGTACGACGAACCCAACTCCACTCCCTGTTAGCGCTATGATACGCGACGACGTCTTCTAATTGTCAGTGGCAGTCTGAAATGAACGTCATTAAAATCGATCAGTTGCGCGCGCGTCGTTGCGTTCTTCATAGGATCGTGTCGGCCGACGACGTCGAGCGCAGTGAGTGCCCGATTTTAGTTTTCATTGAGAGCGGTGATACAGTAGATTATTTTCCCGACGGTCGTATGAGGCATGAGGACCGGCTTTAGTTGTCGGAAGGTTAAGTAATTCAATGGCGGATCCAGGAATTTGAAATAGAGGGGGCTCACAGAGAGATTTTCACAGATGGAGGGTCTATTTGTGTTTATAGCTCCTATAGATGGCCAGAAATGGGACTCGGATTCAAAATTAGGTGGTGTGTTTACATGATAAACTTCACATAGACAAAAAGTCCTATTTCCAACGATTTTCAAAATGCACGAAATGATATCTTATAACTCTTTATTATTCCTGAGCTTTTCAAGTGAAAAAGTTGGAAAAACGATCGTTTGAAATAAAAAATATGTTGATTAAAAAAAAGAAAAAAAAAATTGAAAGGGAGGAGGTGATAAACTAATACTTTTTTATGGGGCCTTAGCCTCGTTTAGGATGTTACAGAGAAGTATCGGGGTTGACGTAAAATATTGCCCTCATAGAGGACTGGTGTCTGGCTGTACCCCTTGGTGTCATCGCTACTGGAAAGCAGCAAAGCCCACTAGGCTTGTGTGGTTAAACAACCAGATTCGCATATCTTTGAGTCGAAGCGCTTCTTGAGGACGATCGCTTGATGCGTTGTTTTTAAGGTTGTTGACATCATTGCACAATCAGCAGAAATCCCATTTCCGGATGTCGTACCTGGATCTAATTAAATTAATCACCGTAATTTAGCTTTACACTTATGAATTTAGGGAGCACTTAAAATGTGAAATAATCATATCACTACCCGACAAACTTCGAACTTTATTCATTCATTAGACCTCATATTGCTGTACTATACTCCAACATCACTGGCGAGTGGTAACAACCGACTGCAGACCATTTCCGGTCACACATTACTCTCCATAACACAGCACCCCCTAGTTCCGTCACCTCTGGATCCTATTTTCTAGATTAAATCATATACCTCAGTGAATCCAGGAATTCTAAACAGAGGGGCCCGGTGAGGGACTTTTTCAGATAGAAGGT
The DNA here is from genome assembly GCF_011630105.1 of Anneissia japonica. Classification (NCBI taxonomy): domain Eukaryota; kingdom Metazoa; phylum Echinodermata; class Crinoidea; order Comatulida; family Comatulidae; genus Anneissia; species Anneissia japonica. Next base: position 193,485 of record NW_022753015.1, read on the forward strand.
CTATACCACCATAACCGCACCAAGGTTAAATTTAGGGGACCCGGTTCACCCCCCACCCCCACTGAATTCGCCACTGTATCTCTTGAGAGAAATTATATTATTAAGTTAACAGCAAGAAAAGAATCAGAGCTTTTGGACAACCTCATGCTATATACATATCGTGCTTGGACGTACAGAATACAAACCGTATAAAATAGGTTATTTAAAACGACCAAGCAAAATTGAGTATATAAATTATTAAATCATTCTGACCTTCTAACTACTGAGATTAAACGATATGATAACATCTCACTTCTATTTATGAATTTATGAGGCACTAAGTATATTTATATTTATATATTTATATTTGCGCTATATAAATCCATCTATTATTATTATTATTATTATTATTTAAGTGTAAATTTATTATTTATATATAATTTATATAATTTTATATATAAATTATAAATAGTAATTCCAGAATACTTGTATGTAGTAATTTAAAAATAATTATTTATAAAATATTATTCTCGAATTTTCATTATTTATCGCATTATTATGAGGGGGGCGGATGCGCACCCCCGATAGGTGCGACTTTTCAGGGGAAAAAAACTTAACTACAGAACAACTTAACTACAGAAATTTAACTACAGAGATTAATAAACACGATTATTGATTGTCCCTAAAGGTAAATTTATTATATATTTAATATTGAATCGAATTGTCATTATTTATAAATAATGAAAAAAAAATACAGAGTCGTTAGAACTATATAATATTTTTTCTTTCTTTATTTATTTGCCCTTTTCATAAATAATACAAAGTTTTAAAAGTATGTGAAAACATGATAATGGGTAAATTAGGAAACCAAAAAATAGCGTAAAATGTAATCAAGTCTGGTTTCACGTATATAAATAAATAATGGTGATTCATAAAAATAAAGGCTTACACTTATGTAAATAATGACCTCCGAATTCTTTATTATACAGTATATTAAATAATGAATTATATATATATATAAACTAAACAGTAAATTGACCCTTGGCAACTCATATTAGTTTTATACTGATGCTGCTATGGTTTAGGGTCAACGTTCAATTGTGCAGAACATTCACTACGATAAGATAGTACAGCAGCAGGGTTCTGGCGACGGTGGGTGAGGAATTCCTTTGGATTTCCTACCCGTGGTAAGCCATGGAGTTGGACGATGCTTTAATTCTTCTAGGAGAATTCGGATGCTACCAAACGATCATTTATTTAATATTATCAATTGTCGGCCAGGTATCATCTGTTTGGCATATGCTAGGCATTTCGTTCTTAGGTGCTTTACCCGATCACCGATGCAAATTAAGCGCCGATGTTCCTGTCGAAGAAGGTATACCTAAAGTGTCCGATTTAAACGGGGGATTTGAATTTTCCAGCTGTGACATGTATGCGAACTATACGGCTAGTAATGAAACAACAGGCTGCGATGAATGGGTTTATGATGACAATGTGTATGGCGAGACAATAGTTACTGAGGTACGATTTTATATGTAAATATTTCAACAACTTACGGTATAGATAGATATTCTGTGTATGGTACGATACAACCTATGTTTCTTTAGAAATATTGATAATTTGTATCTACTTTTTCCACGCATTCCGCACTGTATATATATATATATATATATAAATATATATATATATATATATATATATATATCTTTGATGATTTATATATATAATTTAACAGTGTTAACGGCTATCTTGATTTATATTATATATATATATATATATATATATGTTGCACTTATTTTATAAAGTGTAGGTAGGGTGTGTCTGAGACAAAAATAAAGAAAGGGTTGAAGTATTTCGGGACATAAATGCAATTTATTTTAACGGTTGGTCCTCTTCCTAAGGACTAGTGTAACTAATTAACACTACGTAGATGTAAGTACGGTATTCATTCAGTAAAGTAGTACAGATTACTGTATTTATTCTACACTAAATGACTGTAAACAAGTGATGTAAGCAACATCATCTCAACATATTCTGTTCTACTCCAGTAGAATTACATTTCTCTAACCTGGCTGGGATCAATAAGTCTTTATAATCACGCAATAACACATTTTGACGCCAAATGTTGTAGCTACACATTTAAAGTAAAATGGTGTAAAAATGGCGTTCATTTGAGTAGGCCTATTATATGTACCTATTGTACACCCAAAAATAAACGCCTTCCTTGAATAAACGCCCCTCAAAACCCTTCTC
>NW_022753015.1:196115-215050 GCF_011630105.1 Anneissia japonica
GTAAGTACGGTATTCATTCAGTAAAGTAGTACAGATTACTGTATTTATTCTACACTAAATGACTGTAAACAAGTGATGTAAGCAACATCATCTCAACATATTCTGTTCTACTCCAGTAGAATTACATTTCTCTAACCTGGCTGGGATCAATAAGTCTTTATAATCACACAATAACACATTTTGACGCCAAATGTTGTAGCTACACGTTTAAAGTAAAATGGTGTAAAAATGGCGTTCATTTGAGTAGGCCTATTATATGTACCTATATTGTACACCCAAAAATAAACGCCTTCCTTGAATAAACGCCCTCAAAACCCTTCTCAACAATAGACACCCGGGGCGTTTATTCGAATAAATACGGTATTTCAATCAATGTGCGTATGGGCGTTTAATTAAAAAAAAAAATTAACAACAACAGTATAAAGCAATGTATATGCATTACATACGCTTTATACTGTTTCATTGTTAATTCTTTTTTAATTAAAAGCATATAAACATAATTTTGTATAAGTAATATCATGTATCTATATTATAACACAGTGGGACCTGGTGTGTGAAAAACAGAGTCTAGTTGATGTTTCCCAGGCAGTTTTTATGTGCGGAGTAATGATAGGTTCGGTATTGGTAGGACATCTCTCGGATCGATTCGGCCGTCGAATTATCTGGCTATTCTCTCTATGGATGCAGATCATTGTTTCGGTTATTACCGCATTTTCGCAGAATTTTATTATGTTTACTAGCCTAAGGTTCATCATTGGCACCCTGGAACAGGTAGGCCTAAACATGAACTCGTTGATCTTCATCACCGTCGTCATCAACCAACAAAATATTCTTACATCGATCAATTGTGTAGACTTGTCTAAATGTCTGAATGTCGTTTTAAATTAATGTTTGTGAGTATTCATCGACACAACGAATTTAGGTCTAATATTAATAATAATAATATTAACAATGCTCATCAAAACAATTGTTGCTATGTCATTATTTTGGAACAGATAAATAAATATTGATCATTCATTTGTTCACTAGGGCGTGGATATTGTTAGCTACGTAATGGTATCCGAGATGTTCTCTCCTCGTAGACGTGCGCACGCAACTATCTTGTTAACAGTATTCTGGGCTACAGGAATAATGCTGCTACCGTGGATGGCGTTCTTCATCCAAGATTGGCGTTGGTTACAGCTTGCTTTAACTCTTCCTTGGCTGTTGACACTTCCACTGTGGTGGTAATGCCATTATTATTTCCGAGAAAGATAAATCCATCTATATCTATGTATAAATGCATCATTCCATTGACCCATAGCCAACGTGGTACCTTCCATCAATTCATCCATCATGTATCGATATGAAAGTCTTCCACCCATGCATGTATCCATTAACAGTCAACCACCTACCTATCCATCCATCACATTTCAAATGTCTCAATTCAATTATTTTAAATAGGTCTATTTTTCTATTATCAGGATTCTGCCGGAGTCGACCCGTTGGCTCATTTCAAGAGGTCGCATTCACGAAGCAGAAAAGATGCTTCAAAAAATCGCCAAATTCAACAAAAAAAATGTTCCATACCCGATCCTGTCGGGTACATCGGAAAAAACATGCCACCGCACGACACCTGATATAAAAATAGATGTAGACAGTGTAATAGAGGCACAATTTGATTCGAATTCTGAAATCCGAACGACATCGAAGGAACAAACACAATCTGACTATACAATTGCCGATTTATTTAAAACTAAATCTATTCGAAAAATAACTTTATTTATGATATTTATATGGTAAGTTACCTGTCTGTAGTAGAGTAACTTATAGTTCGGAGTAAAAATACTATGTTTAACTTGAATGGTTAAACTGGAAACCGGCTGGAAACAAATATATTTATATTATTTGTTTTCCAGTCGTACCTATTGTGTAATAGAGTGTAAATCTGTTCAACCATGAAGCCTCTGTTGTTTAATGGTTATGACGCTCGTTTACAACGAGCGGTCTCAGGTTCGAATCCCGTCAAAGGAATTTTATTACACAATTTATTTATTTACGGTATTTATTTATTAGGACATCATTCGTTGAGAGCTATGCTACACAGTGTCCTTTATTCGAACATTGTGTTTAACTTTGTTTGATGATTTATATATAATTTAACAGTGTTAACGGCTATCTTGGTTTATATTTTTAAATTTAAATATTTTGTGTTATTTCTAAGATGTGTTGTTGTTTCAGTTCAAGAAATTGAAATCCTGTTTCTTTAACAAGGAAATCCTGAGAAGACTTTGTTTGCACAAAGCCGAATTAAAACGGAACAGTAGAGAAAATCCGATCAGAATGACAAAATAAACTAAGCATCCACTGGAAGGAATCCCAATATCTGCAGACGGATCCGTTTCGGCCTTCCAGGCCTCATCAGTGCAGCTAGGGTATAGACCCAAACGACACGTTCGACCAGCTTAGGTAGGGCCCAAACTAGTCCGAAACGGATCCGTCTGCAGATATTGGGATTCCTTCCAGTGGATGCTTAGTTTATTTTGTCATTCTGATCGGATTTTCTCTACTGTTCCGTTTTAATTTTAAATAGTTTTGCATTTTGTGGCCGTTTGCTGTTTGATGGGTTTTTCCCATTTGCCTTTTAAAATATATATATATATATATATATATATATATAAACCATGAAAATAATGAGATAAACTCTAAGCCGCCTTACGGTAATGCTTTCCATTCTCTCCTGTCACCAACTCTTCAAAGATCAAACGTCATCTCGGGACACAGTTAATACAGCGCTTTCTAGGTCGTCCTTCTTTTTGCCCAACTCTGCGTGCTCAAATCGCCCCTTCTTTTCTCTTCATGCGTCCACACCGCCTTATTTGCTTTTTTTCTCTCAAATTCACAACTGTTACTTCGTGCCTTTTATCCTCAGTTCTCATCCTCTCCTGTAATTGAATGTTATACACACACAAACCCACGCGCGCACACACACACACACACACACCCACCCACACCCACACACTACACATCTAGATGTGTATAAGAGACAGTATATATATATACCTATATATAGCCTATAGACCTATATATAGTATTGTATATAGGCCTATAAGTATTTGTAATCTTATTTATTGGTTATTGTATATTGGATAATAATGTATTACAGCGCAGTGTGTGCTTGATTTCAATAATACAGTATAACAATATTCTCATTTCCAAACAATTCTAAGTGAAAGTGGGTTTTGTATAATATTTTTCACCTGTTCATGTTCATAGGTGGGTTAATAGCTTGGTATACTACGGGTTGTCTCTGAACACAGGCTCTCTATCTGGTGACCCCTACATGAACTTTTTCCTGAGTGGCCTGGTCGAGATCCCAGCATACATCGCGTGTCCGTTTATAATTCAAAGGTGGGACTACCTCAAAGGTATATTAGTGTCAATAATAATAATAATAATAAAAATAATAATAATAATAACAATAGTAATAATAATAATAATAATAATAATAATAATAATAATAATAATAATAATAATAATAATAATAATAATAATAATAATAATAATAATAATAATGAAATGTTCCGACTATTATAGCGCTTCGTGCCAAGGCATATGGCGCACATACGCAGATAGTTCTTTTTAAAAATACATTGCCCGTGCACGCGTTGTCAATTATTTAAATTCATCATCCATAGGTTTGGAAGACTTTCACCTGTTTGTATTTTCCACGTGGTTGGGGGACTTGCTTGTATTGCCATTTGCCACCGCATTTATACCACCTGTCACAGGTGATTCAATGGTTATCTTTTGTTGATTGTTGAAGATAAGACGATGACGGCCGATCATACTATACTCCATCTTTCTTTGCAGTCCCAGCTGAAAGAGGTTTTATAATTTTAAGACTATACTTTAATTCTGTCTTTCGGTTAGTTTTCTTTGTATTTCTATTTCTTATCCTTAGCTTTGAGTGGCTCAAAATTCTCCTTGTAAGGGGCGAATGTTTACGTAAAATATACGTTACTGTGGAAATCTTCTGGGCGACAAACGGTGCAAATGGGTCGTATCACTATTTGGTGATAATGTTTACGTTCGCCGTTTACGTACTTCCAACTTGAAAATAACACATCCATGATACGTAATTCTACAAGTACTAATGTTTTGCCACTTACAACCCCGTCTGCATATAATTATATTGTGCACATATTATGTGTAATCATTGATGATATTGGAAGTAGTGAACATAGTTTATTGAAAACTTTCCACATTTTATTTTCTTAGATAATGGCACAGACTTAACCTCACTGATTCTTACCACTGCGAATTGGTCGGTAAATTTGGAATAACCGCCTCCTATGCTATTGTGTTTTTGTACACAACAGAATTATACCCTACAGTGATACGCTAAGGTATAATAATATGCCTTTGTCGTTTTTAGATCGTGCCAATGTTTTATGATTCATATAGTGTGAGCTGCGTGCGTGCCAGGTCTCTATCACACATTCGCCCACAATAAATGGAAGGGATGAACAAAAAAAAATCTAAGCAATGTTTCCTCAACGTTTATATCTGTAAACTTTGTAAAATAGAAAAATATTTACGGATACTGGTTGTTAAAAAGTAGATAGAATTGACAATATTCACAAATATGTTTAATATGTTTTATAACAATAACACTAATTAAGCAATAATTGTTTCTTTAATCACAGTTTCAATGGATTACATGCAAGAGTATACTTTTTGACGTAACTAATTTCAACAGCAATCACATTTATTACTGTCATCCTCTCAACCAAATCAAGTGTCTCAACCATAGGCCTATATTAAGAAATTTAGTGATTATAATGGTTTCAACAAAAACATTAATATTCGAATAAATTCCAAATCCAATATCTTCCTTACAAGCCACTATTGTATTAATTCATACAATTATTTAGTTTTTATATGTAATTATTTTATATAGATTATAGATTTTTAATGTGCACTGTTCGTGTTATTTTCATTTTATGCAGTTTTTAAACTTAGTATCTAATGAGGAAACTAAATCCAACAATACACCTCTTCTGTGACCAAATTACCTGTTTTTAAACAATTTTCTTATGTGTTATACCTGTATTTTCAGAAATCTTGGTGTCGGTGTCTCTTCGTTTTCCTCTCGGATCGGCGGCATAATGGCACCTTTTATACTGTTGTTGGTAAGTAATCAAAATAGTAAGTCTATTTAGGTACATGATTATTGACAAAAAAATATTTGCAATGCAAGCAAATGATGATTGTTGCACGCTCATATAATTGCCCCTCACCCAAATTAATTTCCCTCACCCAAAGTACAGTAAACCGCAAACCTACTCGTCAACTTCCAGTACTGATCCCTAGTGGATGTTTGTCAACAGCAAAATTACAAAAATCAACGTCAATAGACTAAAAATTATAAAGCTTTATCATAGTGTATGACTGAGTGTCCAATTCCCTATATATTTAACGTATTCGGCTAGCGCCCTCCAAAATAGTGGTACACGAGGACTGGAATGCGCTATCAGAGTGGAGTTTTATTTTAAGCAAAGAAACCAGAATCACGTTCCGTTTACCAGTACTTAAAGATCAACAAGCGCATACTTGCCTACTTTACCACAATACGTGTACTATAAGTGTAACTATTCTAAATATATTTTACGAAACATATTTTCCTATTTGTTTAGGGCCTAGCTGCCCCACCATAACAAAAGGAAGCAATGATGTTTGCATTGCTTTGAGTAATTAAGGAATGTGGAGCATGTTGATTTTGTCCCCTGCTTCCTTTTCTGGTAGTTTTTACAGTAATTTTAGTCTCTTACTTCCTTTTTTGTTGCTAATTACTTGTTACTGATTGGGATTTGAACATACTCAAATATATCAATACGTTTCAAATTATTAGTTCTTTGATAGTGACTAAAAAAACTCGTTTTTTGAAAAATTCTCAATTACTTCCTTTGTCATGGTGGGGCAGTACCGGTAGTATATTAATATATAAAATTTCTCTAATTTTTTTATTTGTCCACAGGATCAATACGTGGGATTTCTGCCTCTGGTAATTCTTGGGATATTTTCTATCATAGCGGGCTTGTGTGTTCTACTCCTTCCCGAGACGTTAGGTTGGAGACAACCAATGACAATAACCTCGAGATGGGCGGAAGGCTTAGACATGAATCAACCACAGAAAACCATAGTCTGTGAATATCAACATGTTAAATTGGGTCTTTATAAGAAAAGGCATTTTATGGAATCCAGTCGAAGGGGGGGAGGGGAGGAGACACTCTACCGAATAATAGTTTGGTCTATCTACTGTTCCAATGTGAAGAGGTGATTTATGGTAGAGATGTAGTTGGCAGGATTTGGCCAAAAATATGAATTAATATGTATGATATGTATGAGAGCCAGAGTCTTAAACAAACACATTTAAACAAATTTTCTGTTGTTTGTTTAGAATGCCACCATTGAATTTTAAGATTGCTGCCATACTAGATTTCAAGATGGCCGCCGAATTAATTATTGATAATCTTGTAAATATCGTCATATCTACAACACCTAGCACTGTCAAAGATCTCTACTCGTGTTTTCGATATCCGGGAGTATCATGCAGATATCAGGAATTATGTCAGAAGGCCGCCATATTGAATTTCAAGATGGCTGCCATGTTTACATATGTAAAGTACCAGCACTGTGAAATTAAAGCTAGTTTTAGTATAAATGAAATTATGTAAACATAAATCAAATATTCAAATTAATGGTGTGAAGACACTAATATCGAATAGACCTCATGTCTATAAGAGTGCTAATTATCATTTTCAAATGATATATAAACATATGTATATTGAAAGGGAAAGAAACGGAAAAGAAAATTAAAGAAAGAACGGGAAGGAAAAGAAAAAATTTTGGTGTGTAGCACTCAGTTTATATAATTAAATAATGGTGAAAACAGAGCTCAATTAAATGAAAAGTGATGTGATGATCGTATTAGGATTAGCCTATCAAATTTAAAAAAAAAAAGTTCCTTATCAACTGTTAGAAAATATGCCCCTGGCCTGGCGGCGGGAATTAAAATGTGATTTCAACATAAAAACATAGTTATAAATTCAAATAAGGTGTTTAATAAAATAATATGTCGAACATTCAGTTCGCATCATAATACCCTGTGCTATATACAGGTGAGAAGCCAAACATGTGTCGTTCTCCCGGGTATTCACTACTTGTCACCAGTGTGACCATTGCTTGGGTATTTACCCAAGATTTTTGGTATTTTGACTTGGTCTTGGGTATTCCGTTCAAATCCTTGGGTATTTTATTTTTACTAAGAAAATTAAATATTTTTGTCATAGAGGAAGAATTAAGAAGTAACAAAGTATATTTCAGTCCATTCAAGTAAGCAAAACTCAACGAAGTGCACTTTGTTAATTGACTGTTAATTGCTATAAACATAGGTTCAGAATTGTTTATTTGTGATTTGCGTTGCCATTGATCTTACCAATTTTATGCATTAGGCCTATATAATAAAACTTGATCACTGATCTACTGATAACACTGGCCGACTGAGGGCGTATTTTTCTGAAATACGCCCTCATACCTCATTTTAATAATTAACACAAACAATTACAATAAAAAATGGTTTATAGTTTGAACTAAAAGGGAAACTATACATGCGAAAAACACGGGTTTTTTTTCAAATTTTAATGCATTTTCAGGAAACTTGGGTAATTTTGGGCAATTTTTGCTGAATCTTGGGTAATTTCGACCCAGTCATTGGGTATATCAAAAATTGTGAGTGGTCACGCTGCTTGTCACACCATAAGTTGGTTCTGAATGAGATAAATATCAGCTCTTACTTCAGCTGCTTGAAACCTTCAATCTCTTCTTAAGTCTTAAGCCTGTCGTTGGAGTTCAAGCTGTACTTCTCTGACCATGGTCAAACTAACTCCACTGGGCTCTTATATATGAGTTGCACAATACTGTGATGCTCCTAGCTATCACCATATATTATTTAGGTAGGCTTCACTAAGATTTTTAACTTTGCTTAATCTTTGGTGTACCTTAATAGCTGACATGTCCCTGCTTGGATCATATTCCACAGCTTACACCCTTCCATTAAGCATTTCCTTATGCAACTACTTCTCCCTTCTGGTTTCTCTATCAAGCCTACCCCTGCTAACACAAATTAACATAATATTCCCCCACCCATTTTCTCTACACTTTATCAGAAGTTGCCACTTGCCTAAAAGTTATTCATATTCATGAAACTACCCTGGAGTAATGCTAAATCAACCATTAACTCATGCATATTCATTATACTGATTCTACACAGTGAACACAAACAACCATTAAATCATGAATATTTATTACGCTGATGCACTATACAGTGAGTGCAACGCATTATAAGGTCCACTCTGTGACAACCAATAGGGGCCCCTGGTATATCGCAGATACAACCCAACCAGGACACCTCTTCAAACAAATTATATACTGTTGCCAGAGAATACTCTAGAAGTCTGTATTATAATGAAGTAACATATAGAATCAATGTTGCTGCGTAGCATTGTGGTATAACTAATCAAATAATGACAGAAACAGTGCTAAATGAACAATGATGTAAAGATCATATCAGGCGCAACCTGTCAAAGAAGAAGTTCTTTATCAGCTGTATGAAAAAGACAAAAGTGTCCCCAGTGAGAAATTAAACCATGCATCAGTTGTTTAAAAATGTGTCCTAGTTGGATTTATCAGGAAACGAATATTTCGTATATATCCCAGGTAGCAAGGAAACATAGGACCCATATGGGAAATGCATGGGCCAAAATGTGGGCCCTTACAGTTTAGCCTAGGCCTATACGGGAATGAGCTGCCTGTGCACCCTAAATCCTTAAGGGTCCCTTAATGTTTGGCCCAAATGCAAATGTGGGCCCTTTAAAGAATGTATTTGGGTCCCTTAAGGTTTGAATTATGGTTTCATTTGGGACCCATATGGGTTTGTTAATTCATGGGCCCATTGTGGACTCTATCTGGGTTTTTAAGGAGTTGAATCGGGGTTGAAATGTAAGGGGACCCTATAAATTGGCCCATATGGGAAAGAGCTGCCTGTCCACCCTAAATCCATATGGGCCCCATAAAGTTGTCCCAAATTAATTTATGGGCCCTTTAACGAATATATTTGGGCCCCTTATGTTTGCATTATGGTTTCATTTGGGACCCATATGGGTTTTACCAAATTAATTCATGGGGTCATTATGTGCTTTATCTGGGTTTTTTGAGGATTGAAATGTAAGGGGCCACTATAAATTGGCCCATACGGGAATGAGCTGCCTGTGCACCCAAAATCCACAAGGGTCCCATAAGTCCATGGGCCCGTTAAAGGATATAATTGGGCCCCTTAGGTTTACATTATGGTTTTATTTGGAACCCATGTGGGTTTTGTCCAAAATAATTTACGGGCCCATGCTGGGCTATATCTGATTTTTTTCAGGGCTGAATAGGAATTGAAATGTAAGTGGGCCACTAAAATTTGTTGGGTACTGTATTGTGTTATTCATAACTGGTCCAAGTTCCAAATGGTCTTTAGCTGGTCGCGGCCCAGTTTCAACTTGTCTTCAGCTGCTGGTCCCAGTTCCATTTGGTCTTCAATTGGTCCCAGTTCTATCTGGTCTTCAATTGGTCCCAGCTCCTTGTTGTAAAATAACAATGTCTTTAATTGGATCCTGTAGACTTACAAAATACACTGAGTTTATGATATACAAACCATAATTTCTTTAATTTAATAACATCAGCTGTACTTCATGGGGTAGGGACTTGCATACCCCCTTCACATATCATTTGGCTTAAGTCTTTACTGTTACACCTACAGTCGTGTTTACATCAGTATTTTTGTCGATAATTATAAGCCTATTATATTAAAGCATCACGGAGTTTATAATATAGAACCATATTCAAGAATCGTTTGCGTCTATCGTGCATATAAACCAACATTCTTTGTGTATTGAAGCAGTATCTCTCCATAACTATGCATTTTCTTCTCCGATGACAAGGTAAATGAAAAATCTTACTAAAATTTAAGATAGTATGAATTCTGCAATTGAACAAATCAAGTTCGAAATATTGAAACAGAGCTGAGCGAAATATGCATTTCATAGTCGTTGGCATTTCAAAAATGCATTTCATAGTCCTTGGCATTTAACAAAAAAAGGGATTGAAAAGTCACACTATACAGGTCGAAAAAAATCAGGGGCAGGGGAAAATTGTCTTCTGTCAATTAAAATATGCAAAATGCTATTTTTTTGCAAAGGCAAAGAATGAATTAGTAAATGTACAGCACATAAAACATTCTTACTCAAATTTAAAATCTGTTATTTCCCTTTTAAAATCAAAGATATTAAAATAAGAGTACGATATGCATAATGTACTGTAGCTAAGATAATAGACTAGCAGTTTTTTATTTTATCAAAAGTGAATTATCAGTTCCAATCCTGTTTCTTAATTTTTTTTTTTTTTTTTTAGTTTTCAAAACAGCTTCAAATTAAATGTTGTGCAGACAGTACATTACGGTGTTACAGTGATATCCATTATAGGCCTATTACATACACATTATATTTTATTAGTTATAACCTCCATCATGGTAGTAAGTACAGTACAGTGTGTCTATTTGGAGTATGATTCATAATTTGAACCTACAGTACAGTAAGCCCCTAAACTTAAAATCTAAACAAAACATTTTATTCACCTTTGAAAGTCAGGCAATTTTCTGTTTCCGCAACTGCCACAATAAGGCTTCAAACAAACATCACTTTACTGAGAGACCTGCTGAGACTGAGTGACCAACATCATACCCCTCAACCCATTGTTTCATTTATTTAGCATGGACTTACTGTATAATAAGTGAGAACACGGCCACCAATAGCTAACTATGGGGCAAGGATACAGTCTGGGCAGTCCGACAAATTACTCCAATAATTACTCAATGATACAGAATTACCTAAATGATACCACAATTATTTTATATTATTATTATATATTATATCTTGTTATTATTATTATTATTGATTATTATTATATCTACTTTTATTTTAATATTATTATTATTGATTATTATTATATCTACTTTTATTTTAATATTATTATCATTATTATTAATATTAAAATTTTGTATTACTACTATTACTGTTAATCCGCATTATTAAGTCTATTAATTTTTTTTAATTAGAATTTTAATATACCTTTATAAAGTGATGTATATTTTTATGAATACAGTAGAACCCCTCCTTTTGGACACCCCTATTCAGAGGTCAACCCTATTAAGTGGACACTTTTCCGTGAAACGAGGGACAGTATATCTTTTAACACTACAGCCAACCCCTAGTTAGGGGACGGGGACACTTTCTAAGTGTGCCAAATGGGCAAACAACCCCTATTAAGGGTTCTTTTTTCATTGTATCACAACATCTTCAACACTCTAACACACGTCACATGTTGTTTGACCCTTAACAATTGGGATTTCTTTTTCTTTGTTTTTTGTGTATTTCATATAGGATTCTAATCAATATCAAAACATATTACAGTACTCTATTCATACTATATCCATCTAATAGAAAGCTCTAATGTGAGTGTTGCTATTTGTAAATAAACCAGTCTTTGTTTACCTTTTCAGTACATTTCACATACACATTGTATAAAATTAAGGATGATTATATGATGTCATTGTTTTAGTTTATAAAAGTGGGATAAGTTAGCCATGGTACATTCCTGACTTATTTGTCATCTAAGTTCCTGGTACCATAAGAAAACAGGTTGCTGTCCTTAGTTGACCTTTACGCTGAATATAGTACTATACATAGAGTAAGGTTTATAAATGAAATATAAAAGATTACATACAAATTAAATATTGCGGTTTAAATACAAATAGTAGAGACGCTACACATACATATATTAATCACCATATACATTTCTGCTGAATTCATATTACAGATGAATTGTATTTGCATTGCAAATTATTGCGATAAGTTCTTACTCTACTCCAACTGATTCTTATGTCAATAAAATTAAAATTATAAAGAATGTTTGTCATCGTTACATGAATACGTGCCAAAAACCCTATTAAGGGGAAAATTTTAATGTTTTTGGTTAGTGTCCACAGAATAGAGGTACCCCTATTCAGGGGACGGGGACACTACTGTATACAGTAAAACAAAATCATAATACACGAATATTAGGGATTTATTTAGATTCAAATTGGCTACATCCAAAGTTTGTTTTTGATATTACCATACCGTCTTCAAATTCACAACAGGAAAGTTTAAAAGTTAACAACTGTAGGCCCACACTGTTATATTAGGCTGGCTACCCCAGCGGGGCTTTTTTTCATTCCACAGTATTTGGTCCGTGAGGGTTACATCTTTATTTTTAATTATTATTGTACATAACTTTTGGTAATTTCTCAATCTAAATGTCAAAGTTTCATGGATAACCTAGCACTGTGGAATTAAACAGGTGAATGTTAACTGGTAAACATTTTTTTGTAAACTGTTTATTTTAGATTGGCAACATCCGAAATCAACTATTCATTTCACACCGGGAATGCCAAACTATTTTTTTTTTACATATCGTCACACATAAGTATGTTAAATGCATTTGAACTAAATCCGCATGAATTGAAAATGAATAAAATATTAAATTTTGTATGCATGATTTTTTTTTTTTTTTGAGAATGTTAAACGATAAATATTCCTGAAATTATTGAAAGAAAAGAAATATGTTATGATGGATGTAACACATTTATAATAATGTTTGGCATTATTTTGCCAAATAAAATTAGATATAAATTTAATTAGCCTAAGGCTAAGTTACAAATGATTAGTATAAAAGTTACGTCTAGGCCTAGGCCTATATGAAAAAGAAATAATTTATGTCCGAAATTATTACGCAAATAACGTTAGAAACAGATGAAACGAATAAATCAATACCTACAGATGGCAATTCGTAGGACCTTTTTTTAGCTTGGTCAACAAAAGGACCTCCCTACGGCCTAGGCCAGCAGGCTGTATGCACAAGTTCAAGAGCTGTAACTGTAAGTAATTCGAGCTTAGTAGCCTGGACCATGGCCGAAGGTTAGCAACAAAGATTGTATGCATGCACAGCACAAGTTGGTGAACTGTGTCCTGTTGTTGAAGTGCTTGAGATTGAATTATTTTTTTTTAAGAAAATGATTAAGTAAAATAATTTGTGCTTATAATTGAGTGATCCAATGATGCGACAATGTATAGTCCTTTACTTTACACTACAGGTATTCCTATTTCTCCTCCAGCCTCATAGGCCCCAAATGTGCTAAAAACATCTTATAGTACCCAGGCCTATGTGATAACCCAATACTTTGCCCACATATAGGCTGACACAAACAGCTGTGGCGTAGGCCTATCTGGGTGCGAGGGGTAGGGGTTTCCGAGAGCATACATCCCTCCAAAAGTTACTCGTCCCCTCCCCGGTGCACCCCTAAAATCACGGTAAAGTAGTTAAAAATCACGTTAGCGCACCTTAAATGATCATCGAGCCCTTCCATTTCACCTTCGAGCCCCTTATCAGCACCCCCATTTCAAGACTTGTAGATACGCCACTGGACACAAGATAACCCATGGTTCACCCATTTTTTTTTTCTCCTCTTGTGGGCCTCAAATGGGATTACCTATAGGTCTCCATAGGCTTATTAAAAAATATATTTTCCAGTGCTTTTGCCCATATTTATTAATATATGACTTTTAATTTGCCCACAGGGGCTGACCCACAAAGAGCCCTTATGAATGTTCCCATTTCTTGCCTCCAAGGGCCCCAAATGTGTTAAACTATCTGGGCCTGCCCATTTTGAAAAAAATATATATCCCAAATGTGACCCAAGACCACAAAAGGGCTGTAAACTCGTACTCTATCAAAATGGGTTTTTAATGTAAATGAATAGAGCACATCATTAACTTTATAATAAGGGGTCAATGACCTTAATTGGACAATTATGTGTAAAGTTAAGCTATTTTGAATTATAATTATTCTCTATAAACTGGCATATGAAGTTTTGAGCAAAAGGGCTTTAAAAGTACTGAAGAAATTGAAGAAAAATCACAGCAGCAGTCAAAGAAACTCCTTAGCAACAACACAGTTCCCATTGAGCTATTGCGATGAAATTTTCTACGGTTTGGTGGAAATAGGTTGGGGAACAGAGATCTTCTATTTCTAAGTCGATACCTCAGGGGTTAATTAGTGACACCCCCGGGAAAATTGGTTATACCTTTATAAAGTTAAAGCATCTATGTATCTATTATGGCATCCCCATTGTTCTGATGAATTTAATAGACATAAGAAGTGTTTTATTCGTCAAGCCTTGATGGAGAGAGTGTTTTGTCAGGGTGTGGATGAAAAAGGGACGGGATGGGGTTACGGAGGTTTGGATTCTTTTTTTTTTTTTTAATTTATAAACATTAACTACAACTTTTTCAGAATTCAAGTATTTACAAGTGAAACAATTATATTGTTGCAAGCTACATTGTAGCATCGGGAGGTGGTAACAAATCTGTTTCGAACTACCGGTTCCATCATGTATGTGTTTCATTATGTATGAAACACATACTCAACACCAAATTATATTATTATTTCATAATAATGGAATATATATATATATATATATATATATATATATATATATATATGTATATATATTATTTTTTTTTTGTGTTTCACAAAAAATTGAGATATTTTATATATATATATATATATATATATATATATATGTATGTATATATTATTATTATTGTAATATTTTGACATACATCATGAATTGCCTCACAACAAGATCATTTTTTTTTAACAAGACATGAACCGCTTCGTATCTTTTGAATAACTTCAAGGTTATTTTCTTCATTCAATAAAGATAGTCCGTACCATGGTGCTATGCTCTAGAAAATTAGTTTTCAAAACATATTTCTAAAGCAATTGTAATGTCGACACGCACGTTATTGTTTGATTCTTTAAAGTTGTTTGACTATTTTGTACACGATTTGATTGACGTATTAATTTCACATCGCTAAAAATAGTGCAGATGATCGTTCTGTTGGCGTCAATTTTTTTTGAAGATTCAATAACCACGACTAGTTTCTTAACATGTACTCAACCGCAATCTATATAAGTTCTGATCCGGTTCACTGCCAGACGGCAAGAAGATTGTTGTCCAAATCTTTTTCAATAAATCATGAAACAGTTTAGTATTATTTGAATTAATTCAAGGCTATTTCCTTCATGTATGTATACACTTTAAAGTTTGTTCAACTATTTTGTACACGATTTTGAACGACTTCATAAATACGTTTTAGATTTATTCACTACAAAGAACCGACCATTATTTTATAGCTATACTGTTTGTTTATTCTGAAATCACATACATAGCATACGAGTACTAATAAACGTATTATTATATCTGATAGTTTTCATTTATCTATTTTGGGGTCTGTATTTTGTGTAGTGAATAAGTTGTTTGGAAGCGAAGTATGGCGGCTTGAACGTTGGTGAATTTATATACGTTTCTTCATACAATTACACAATCTTAGGGTTTAGAGTTGAAATTTTGAATCTAAACTTAAAAAATAGTAAGATAAAAGGTAATACTTTATATTTATGACATAATCACATTTTGCTCAAATTACATGTTATACTGTTTATTTAGCCCTTTTTCTCGAAACCTGGTGATGCGAGTTTACAGCCCTTTCGTGGTCTTGGGTCACAAATGTTTTGGCCCTGATGTTGCCCATATATTATAACTCCTTAATTTGCCCATATGGGCTGACCCATGATTAGCCCAAATGGGTTCATTCATTTTTTTTCTCTTGTGGGCCCCAAATAGGTTTTCCTATATGGGCTTGCCCATATTTAAAAAATATATTTTCCACATGATTTTGCCCATATTTATCCCATATATGATTTCCCATAATCTGTCCACAAGGGCTGACCCACAAAGAGCCCTTATGAATGTTTCCATTGCTTGCCCTCAAGGGCCCCAAACAGGATAAATCATATGGGCCTGCCCACATTTTGGAAATATGTATCCCAAATGTTTTGGCCCTTACAGTGCCAACTGTCCAGAAACTGCCCTTCTGCCCAGATTTTTTCAGTTGTGGACCCTAAATGCGCTTACTCATATGGGCATGCCCACACTTTTTATATAATGTTTCCAAATGTGTTTGCCCACATAGTACCCATTAGTGACTGCCCATATTTTTCCCACATGGGCTCACCCATAAACTTTCTAAATGGGTATGCCCATATTTTCCCCTTGTGGGCTCCAAATGTGCAAATTTACTAGGGATTGCCCTGTTCTTTCCCTCATGGGTGCCAAATGCCCTGACCCACTCTTGATCCTTTACCCTTACGGGACCCTTAGAATTAAATTCCATATGGTGTAGCCCATACAGGCCCCATAAGGGTTAAGTGTGGTATGGGCCAGCCCACATGGCCCAGATATTTCACATAAGGGCCCCATAAACTTTGCTACCTGGGAAGCAATCATCAAAGGAAGGTAAATACAGTGTTAGAATAAAGGACATAATAACACATCGTGTAGCATAGCTCTCAACGAATGTAGTTCTGTAAATAAATGAATCCTCAAAGCACTGCTTTTACACCACTTTTTTCTCAGTTTTTACTGGTTCGAGTCCCACCAGAGGCATTTTATTACAAAATTTCATTATTCAATTATTTACAGGACTACATTTGTTGAGAGCTATGATACACGATGTATTATTATGTCCTTTATTCTAACACTGTATTTACCTTCCTTTGATGATTATTACATAATTTAACAGTGTTAACGGCTATCTTGATTTATATTATATGCAACTATTTGTTTCTAGCCGTAATTATTGTGTAATGGCGTGTATCTGATGGTATTTGAATCTGTTCAACCATGAAGCCTCCGTGGTCTAATGGTTATGACGCTCGTCTTGACAGCGAGAGGTCGCAGGTTCGAGTCCCGCCAGAGGCATTTTATTACACAATTTCATTATTCATTTATTTACAGGACTACATTCGTTGAGAGCTATGCTACACGATGTATTATTATGTCCTTTATTCTAACACTGTATTTACCTTCCTTTGATGATTATTATATAATTTAACAGTGTTAACGGCTATCTTTATTTATATTATATTATATTATATATATATATATATATATATATAATAATAGAGATAGCCGTTAACAGTTAAATTTACCCTTCTTCTGTATTTACATTTCATTGAAATACTGATATGACACTGAGATAGTAAGTGGCTATTATACGTTCAAGAAACTTTTTCATATAACTGAAAAAGGAACTTTTATCGGTAGCCATCTTGAAATCCAATATGGCGGCCTTGTAACATAATTTCCTGATGATTGCATGATACTCTTTGATATTAAAAACATGGTTCAAGGTGTTACGTTACTGTAGATATGAAGATGACAAAAATAACAATATTTTGGCAGCCATCTTGAAAGCAAATATGTCGGCCATCTGACATCATTTCTGATGATTGCATAATACTCCCTGATATTGAAAACATAGGTTTAGAATGACAGTGCTATGTGCTGTAAATATGAAGATTATTGATAAAAATCCAATATTTTGACGGCCATTTTGAATTTCAAGATGGCGGCCACTAAGCGGCCTATTTTTTGGGGTCTATTTTTTTTAATGATCCTTAGTTTCATGCTTTCTTCCAAAAGTACACGATTTTTCTTCTTAGCCGCTCTACTATTAAATTACAAACTGAAACTCTTAATAAAAACCTACTGATTTTTATTAATGATAAAGCCAGCCAAATTATCAATAGCTCCATCTAAATTCAACAAAAGTTTTTGCAATAGTTTAAATTACTTATTGAAACTCTCAATATAACCTATAAATATATCTTTGAATTGATTTTTTTAATGCCAGCAAAATCATAAATAGCTTCCCAGAACTATATCCCCACTATATATCACTTTGAAGGATGGAATAATCCATTTTAGACAGGCAAAGACCGATCATACATAGTAAAAGCATGGAGAATATCTTCTCCATGGTAAAACAAAGTAAGAAAGCTGATCGAGTTTGTACATTACAGTGCAGAATGGTTGGATGTAAACCTATCAGTTTTTATTACGCTGACCTACCTGTAATAATATGCACAGCCATTTTAAAATGATAAAGCCAACAAATCTTCCTCTAATTATAGCAAATCGATTTGAAAGTATACATTAATATACAGAAATTTCTCAGGCAATTAAATATTTACCTAGCTTAACAGTTTCATAACTAACTTTATAATATTGTTTGCTTTCACTGTAATGCTTCAGTTATGTTTTAAATGATAACAGTACATAATGTGGACAGGAGTGCTTGCTATATTTTCTATATCTCCAGGCTTTATATGCTATGGTAATAATAAGACTTACAGTAAACATTATTGATATGAACATTTATTTTAGGCATAATTTTACTTCTTTTTACCTAATGCTTTTAGACTACTAAATATAGTTAAATAAAGTGTGAGATATTTTGTTCATTGTATAAATTCACTTTATTCACTTGTTTCTTAACAATACTGTACAAAAGTGCCGAGAACCAAGGAGACCCAGGCCTGTAATTAGACCCCCGGACTAATCTTAAATATTAAATTAACTTTAAATAACAAAACTAATCTTAAATAACAAAAAAAAAAAAAAAAACAACCTTCAGAAATTAGGCAAGAACAAGTAAAACAATGCACAAAACAAACAAGCAAGCCAAGCCGAGAAGAACGGTACAAGTTAAGCAGATGAATAGCTGTCTCTTATACACAACTAGATGTGTATAAGAGACAGTAATTTAACAGTGTTAACGGCTATCTTGATTTATATTATATGCAACTATTTGTTTCTAGCCGTACCTATTGTGTAATGGAGTGTA